>NW_011494735.1:8640822-8656659 GCF_000754665.1 Bison bison bison | reverse complement strand
AATAGTTATCAATGTGTTGGGATTCAAAATTTCAATCCAGTAACCATCAGGATCTTGAATAAATGCCAGGCCTTTCATTTTACCATCATCAGGTTTCTTCACAAATTTGACTCCCAGTTCTTCAAATCTTTTACAAGCACCATGAACATCAGGAACAGCAATTCCAATGTGACCAAATCCTCGAGGGTCTGAATTGCCACTGTGGTAACTCTGGGTCTCATCATCTTCCGTGCCCCAATTGTGTGTCAGTTCAAGTGTAGCTTTTCTGGAGAATACCCACGCTACTTTTTCATCTTTATCTTTTGGGATGTCATTTTTATCCTCATAAGCCAAGAAATAGAGTGAAAATTTCATAGTGGGGAAATCAAGTTTCTGGAGTAGTGTCATTCCAAGAATTCTCGTATAAAAATCCAGTGACTTCTTAGGATCCTTAATTCGCAACATGGTCTGCTGCAAGAGAAAATCCTTGGTGCTGGGGTCCGGGTCGGAGCAACAGCTGAGGGCAGCCTCGTCGGTGAGGCCGCCGGACGCGGGCTGTAGTTCTGCCATGGCTGCACTGCTGTATCACGGACGACTGTCTCCGGGAATGCAAGACGTAATAAGTTATCATTCTATTCCCCTCTATCTTCCTACCTAAGGTATAGACCTTGGGAGAAAAACCTTATCATAGCAATTTTCTAAAACTTCAAATCCAAATCTAGAGGCTTCTTCTCATTTAAATAAAGAAGTTTTTTTGTTTTTTTTAATTGCCAAATACTTTTGATTTTCGTCTCCCTATTCATACAACCCTAGGCTGCCACCATGCAAACTATGATCCTCAGTCTTCTTTAGTTAGTATGCTTGAAAAATGCTATACAGCATGTTCTCCTATTGCAAATTCATGTTAGAACATGAATAACTGAGAAATTCTATAGCACAGTGACGTATTTAACCTTAAGCTGCTAAGCTTACTTAGCCATGGGAACTTGTGTGTACTTCTTTTGGAACAGAGAGAGACCAGCCCTTTGGTTTAAAACTCAATTCACTCAGTTTTAACATCATACACACCAAGCACAGCCTACCATGTGCCAGGCAACGTGCTAAATGTTTCTATGTACAGACTCTTGAGAGTCCCGTGGACAGCAAGGACATCAAACCAGTCAACCCTAAAGGAAATCAACTGTGAACATTCATTGGAAGGACTGATGCTGAAGCTCCAATATTTTGGCCACCTGATGCAAAGAGCCACCTCCTTTGAAAAGACCCCAGTGCTGGGAAAGATTGAAGGCAGGAGGAGAAGGGGACAACAAGAGGATGAGATGGTTGGATGGCATCACCGACTCAATGGACTTGAGTTTGAGCAAACTCCGGGAGATGGTGAAGGACAGGGAAGCCTGGCGTGCTGCAGTTCATGGGGTCGCAAAAAGTCAGACACGACTGAGAAACTGAACCACAACAACAACTTTAATCCATTCAAGAGTTGCATGAGAGGTCAGGATCTCCCACTTCAGAGGGAAAAACGGAAGTTAAGCCTCTTACTAACCGTCAGGTCACTTAGTTAGAAAGCGGTAGTACTGAATCTAACTCCAAGACTCATTCTTTCTACCAGCTCACGAGTAACTAAGACTTCAGGGAAACAAGCATGAGGTGGTAGCAGTCTTCAGTCTTCGAACCAGTGAACTGCCCATCTCCTGGACCGAGGGAGGGCTAAGTGGCACTGGAGGCAAACAGCATTTAGGTCACAGCCCTTTATTACACTCCTTGCTCTGGTTCACTTCTCCATCCAACTTCCCTTCCCAATCACATTACACTGCGTCACCACTCTTTTTCCTATGCCTCCACCCAGAGGAGAATGCTGCAGGCCCCATTCAGCCCCAAGGGACACGTCTCGGCCACTGCCGGGCAGGAGAGCCAGCGTGGAGGTTATCAGCAGGGACTGTAGGCAGGAAAGACAGCATTTCTCTACCACTCCCCGTGGACTCTCGAGCTGCTCGCCCGGCGCATGGCAGGAAACTTACCTGGACTCCTGAAGCACGTGTATACTACCTAGTGTGCTAGAGACAGGCACAGTTACCTCGAAAAGACTGAGAAGGAAGACCAACTACATGACTCAAAGGCCTCCTGACCAGTGTATTATACACACAATCAGATCGAGCCTGGCTTGATGCAAGGCTGAGGGGAAGTTACCGTTCCATGGATGTTGAAGTTCTTGTTTCTTGGTGCAAAGACGTTCTGGAAGGCGTTTTGGTATTGAGGTGCAGCTGTCCATGGCGAATGAGGCGCTGGGGTGGAGATCATCATGAAGAATGGCTCGGAGTTGGACTTGTAGTCCAGGAAGTCCAAGGAGACATTGGCCTGACACACAGAAAGATTGGTCACCTCACCCTACCCAGCAACTGAGGCCTAGATAAGTATCTGTTCTCTGTGAAAGGGGTGCAGGGGCCTACGTACTTCTCGCAGTTGTGGCACACAATCTACGGCACAGTCACTTGCAAGCGTGTTGCTGGAACGAATCATCTAGCTTTCAGGCAAACGCGTGAAAGTACTGGAAAGCACACCCCTTCTTAAGAAAGCCAGAGAAGGAAATGGCAACCCAGTCCAGTGTTCTTGCCTGGAGAAACCCCATCGACAGGGGAACCTGGCAGGCCATAGTCCCTGGGGTCTCCAAGAGTCAAACAAGACTGAGCAACTAACGCTGACGATTTTACATAACCTAAAAGTTGTTATGCCTCCCATGAGGAAAAAAAGAATAATTTGGCCATTTTAGTATTAATTTACATTAATGCAGCTCAGAGCATAAACATTTGATGCTTTAATGAATATAAAACAGAGTCAACCTAATTCACAATAGGGGGAAAAGTGAATTAAGTTACCATAATCTTACAAAAATGCTGGCATCAAGAAGGATATCCTAAGTTATCCCAGCTGAAGTTAAGCTAAATGAATAATATTAAGTCCAAATATGCCACACCAGGGTTTTAATTTATCTGGACTTAAATTTTTCATTTGCTTCTCTGGAGACAGTTTATGAAAATCAAAGCTTCTCACATACATACATGCTATGTTTTTAATTGTTCTAGTTGATGTACATCTTCATTTCTCCCCAACATGAAACTCAAAAGACACTATCAATTTCCTACCATCATCCCACCCATCTAACTTCACTTCAGCCCCGTCAGAAACTCTGTGGTTTCTCCAACACGCCAGGCACACCCGTCTCAATACCTTCACACTTTTTGCTTCCTTTGCCTATGGCACTCTTTCCACTGATCTGTATAGCTCATTCTCATCGCCTTTAGGATTTTGCTTAAATACTATTTAAGTATCTTCCATGCTCTGCCTTATTGCTCTAACTCATCACCATCTAACAAGACAACACACATATGTGTAAATAAATCCACCCCTAAAAGGTGACCTCCCATAGAATCGGGGACTTTGCTTTATTTATTGCTTAGTACTAGCTCTAAGGGGTTCTGAAGTACTTGGTGAATGAATGCCCTTTGGGGGGTTGTCATTAGAACCATCTTAGACAGGAAAGGAGAGTCCCAAATTCATGTTCCCATCTCAGTATTGTTTTAATATATAATACTCAATGCCTGGAGAACTTCCGTGCCTCTATCCCCTTACCCTCATGATGAAGCTGTCATCCTGCAGCCTGTGAGTAAAACTGGGGTCAAGAGTAGGAACCCTTACAGTGTAAAACCTCTTCAAAGTAATCTCCACAGTTTTAGAGATTAGCCTTTGGAAAAGGGATTTGCTGCTGGAATTTCAAAAACATTAGATCTGAGCCTGGCTTAATTACAAAGAAAAACACTCTCAGGAATCTTTAACCAGCTGAAAATATTCTTCAGCAGTTAGATCAAGTTATTATTCATGCTACTCAAAGTGAACAAATATAACTAAAGGTTTCTGAGGCAGAGTCTTTAGTTAAACATGAGCTAAACTGCAAGGACAGAGCTTCCAGAACTCACCAAGACATCTGTCAGGTAGTCCACACTGTAGTTCTCACCATGCTTCCGTGCCTTCCCATTGATAGACAGGGTGTAATTATAATATTTAGAATTCTTTTCCTATTAAAGAGAGGAAAGTGAGTTGTCTTTTTTTTAAATGAGGCCAGCATACAAAATGAAAGTTGGAAACCATACTGGGCTAAACTGTACTCTGCTTAAACAGTGGTAAGACATAAAAGGTAACTGCTCAAGTCAATACTGAATTAGACTTCTTGACTACGGTTTTATTAACTACGGGTAGAATTTCAATAATATGTTTAGTTAAAAAAACCAGAAACAGATCCGGTAGAACAGCAAAATATGTTGCTAAACCTTGTGGAATGCAAGAAAAATATCTCACAACAGAGTGACTCACAAATCAACAGACTTCAAGGAGATGAAATGGCCAACCGTAAATGCAAACCGAGTAACGCCAATATCAGAGCTACAGTAGAAAGTAGACAAGCATCTGTAGGGTTGTGTGTAACTGTCGCTGACTTCACTGTTCACTCACCAATGCATACCAGTAACTCCAGCCCAGGGGAACGTGTCCGAGCCCACCTGCATCTGGGGCTCCATACTGGAAAGCAAGACAAGCAATGCATTAGAAGTTCATGGGATGGGACCAGACCAGAAAGAAAACACGAAACTTGTCAGAATCTTTTTACATCAGTGCCTGAAACCCAGTTAAGTGCTCAATTCCCACAAGTACAAAAATCAATTGAAAAGGGAAGAACACTAAAGACCTAGGAATTTCTGAAGCATAAGCTGGCAAATTATGGCTGGTCGGCCAAATCTAGTCTGCCAACTGTTCTGGATGGCTGGCAAGCTAAGAATTTTATTCCAAACCTTAAAAAAATAAATACTAAAAAAAAAAAAACCAAACAAAATACAATATACTTGAATTAAAAAAATAACAAAGAAGGATTATTTTTGTGACAGTTTGCCTGAAATTTAAACTTCAGTGATGGTGAAGCACTACTGAAACACAGCCACACTCCCTGGTTTCCACAGGCCTGTGGCTGCTTTCCAGCGACAATGACACAACTGAATAGTCACTACACAGACATATGGCCTGCGAAAGCCTAAAATATTTACTCTTAGTCCTTTACAGGAAAAGGCAATATAGCTAAAGCCACAGGGCTCATCTGCTGAGCTACTGACTGCATAGACTGAATGGTCTAGCCAGCCTTGTGGCTAAGAGCCCAAATCAGGCTATAAGCTCTCAGTCTATCACTTCAGCTCTCCTGCTGATGGAGTCCATTTTTGCTACTTTATTTATGTTTACTTTTTGACCATGCCACATGGCATGTGGGATCTTAGTTCCTTGACCAGGGATTGAACCTGCACCCCCTGAATTGGAAGCTCGGAGTCTTAACCACTGGACCACCAGGGAATTGCCCTGAAGACTACATTTGGACTCAATTTATCTGATGAGATGAATTAAGTGAAGAGATCACAGAGTCATCCCATTTTATCTTGACAAGGCTTAATACTGTCCATTTAACACGGTACCTCTAAGAATAATTCTTTGTATTTTGAAGAATTTCTAATTTTGTGTATGTTAGAAGATCTTCAATATGAAAAGTAGTGTATGTTCTCTTTATGACCTGTAGCCATAAACCACCACATTTATTACTCATGATTCTTTTCAAACTGACTCATTTTTCATCAAACCCACAAAGCTGCAAATTCCCCCAATTATTACAGGCAGGGAGAGAATTAACAAAGTTCAGATCAGATATTAAAAGCTCTAGCAACCACGGATAAAGTACATAAGAAAACATACATGTTCTCTTTGTCCTGAATCCCACTTTTACTTTAAAAGATAATCTCAAACACTCTCAAACACATTATTTTCATTAAGCCTGAACTCTGACTAAATGCTAAGGCCAGTGTGGTGGACGCAAGGCCCTGAAGTCTGGCCTGGGCAGGTCACAGTGAGGCCTCCCTTCATCCCAGGCCTTCAAGGCCAGCATGCCAACCACTCAGGCACATACTTCAATGGCCTGAATGTCTCAGGCTTGGGTGCTCTTCCTTCGTCACTTATCTCCCCACAATCTGTTTCCAAAAAATGGGTTAAGTTGTTATTATTCAGGAATGAAGCTCAAAGGAAAAAATTCTTCACTCTGGTCCTGATAAAGGAGAACTGGAAACAAAGATACCATGACAGCCATGTGACAAGCAGAATTCTTGAGGAACAAAGGGAAGATGTCTCAGACCACAGTGGTCTGAGACTATTTTAAAATAAATGCTCCAGAGACTGTTTGAAGAAAGAATAACCACCATGTCCAAATCCTGTAAATTACATTCATGTAAAAAAGTTCCTATTTAACAGGTAGATTAAGAGAAATGCCAGATACCTGAAAACCCTTTAACATGACTTGAATGGATACTAATTAAAAAAAAAATTAACATGAATTATATACATTCACATTTCAGGAGCTGTTATTAAAAAACAAAAGGGAATAATTAGATCATTCAACATACCTCGTTTAAGTATTTCCCTGCAAAAAAGGTCTGATAACCACACATTGATCTGAGAATTGCTGGGAAAGTATTCGGTTCTTGGATCTTCTGCCAGGACTTACTACTGCAGTTTCCCTCCAGAGTGTTGTTAACCACGTGATGATTGTGTGGGTACTTCCCTGTCAGGATGCTGGCTCGGCTTGGGCAGCAGAGAGCACTTGGCACATACTACAAAGGGAAGAGAAGCAACAGAGACCGAGTTACACAAGACAGATGGATTTCACATCATTTCTAATCAGAATAAAGAAAGCTGCTCAATTCCCCTAATTTCAAATCTCTAGTTTCCCATGGAATTGGGATTTTCTTTATACATGACACACTTCAGAGCTGCTTTAAGTTCTCTAGTGGAGACAGGAAACAGAACAACCAAGAGAACACACCTCTTTTTCCGCTAGTTTCTTTTTACAGGATAACCTGAAGTTGTTCTAATCTCATTGGCCAAATTAATTTTACGTACAAGGAACACAGCATGCTGGGAGCAAGGTCCTGAACAAACATGAAGAATACTCCTCCAATCTAGGGCAGCTGAGAAGTAGGGAGTCATTTTCAGGCTGATCTGGAGTTTTGTAGATTACCTGCATCACTTTAATACACTGGACACAGATTTTTTTTTTCCCCTACTCTATGTATCCACTAGCTCCTATCATCAACAGAATTACCCTATTTGACCTAGTAATATTTGTCTAGGTCCTAACACTCATTACCTATCCATTTTACAGAAGGGTAATAGTAGCTTATACTCACACCAGCAGGGCAGGAATGCTCATTTTGCTCATTTGAGCACACCCTTGCCAGAATTACGTATCATCCCTTTGAAATAATTCACATGTCTCTGGCCTTTCAAATTGGAATTGGCGTTCTTAAATACTGGTGAGGATGAACATTCTCCACATGCATACTGATCAATTATGTTCATGTGAATGGTCTGTTCACGTGCTTTGCACATTTTCCCCTCCTGTTATACATTTTTTTTTTTTTAGACTTCCCTAGTGGCTCAGACAGTAAAGTGTCTATCTGCCTACAATGCAGGAGACCTGGGTTCAATCCCTGGATCGGGAAGATCTCCTGGAGAAGGAAATGGCAACCCACTCCAGTACTCTTGCCTGGAAAATCCCATGGATGCAAGAGCCTGGTAGGCTACAATCCATGGGGTCTCAAAGAGTCAGACACAATTGAGCAACTTCACTCGCTCACTACATAAGCTTTAAGGAAGGATTCAATAATGCTACAAATACTTCCAAGTTTTTACTTTTGCTTTTTAATTTGGTTGGATGTTTGACTTTTGTAATTTTCACACTGGCAACTCTTTTAATTCTTCTCCTTTTTTATTTCCTGATCTATTTTTTGGCCAGTGCTATGCTGTTAACTGGATCTTCATATTACATTTCAGGGTCTGGTAGAGATATCTCTTTAAAATTTTTACCTTGACTATTCTAACCTACTTATTATTCCAGATAACTCTGGAACCACTAAATTCAGCCTAAAAAGAATCCCACTGGGATTCTGACTAGAAGCAGCATTTTATAATGTGTCTCCCCGCAGAAATGATGTGTATAACTATGCATGAAGTACTTTGCTGCTGTGTCACTTCAGTCGTGTCCGACTCTGTGCGACCCCATAGACGGCAGCCCACCAGGCTCCCCTGTCCCTGGGATTCTCCAGGCAAGAACACTGGAGTGGGTTGCCATTTCCTTCTCCAATGCATGAAAATGAAAAGTGAAAGTGAAGTCGCTCAGTTGTGTCCGACTCTTAGTGACCCCACGGACTGCAGCCCACCAGGCTCCTCTGTCCACAGGATTTTCCAGGCAAGAGTACTGGAGTGGGGTGCCATTGCCTTCTCCGTGAAGTACTTTATCACTCACCAAATATTCTAACTGCATTTATAGGTCTTAACCATTACTGGACACCACTAGCTATTCCTAGAGTCTATATTTTCCTGCCTTTAATCAGTGGGATCACCTCTCCCCTAACCTCATCTTTCTCTAACTAGTTACATGGAAGAAAGTTATTTACAGCGTTTCATTTCTAACGTACTAAATTCTATTAATTTAAAAGCTTTCCAACAACTCTCTTATGATTTCTAAGTAGAAACTTCAGACAAGTGGAAATAACAATTTTGGTCTTCACAAGACTTAATGCCAGTGACTAGACAGTTCAGTAGATGATTAAGTGAGAGATACTGGGCTCTTGTTGTCTTCCCTAAGAACAGTACCCTGAGACTTTAATCTTAACTATAAGTTGTGCTATTTGTTTGAAATAGTCATCATGGTATATTCTTCTAATGGTTTAACAAACTATAAGAAAAGGGGTGCCAACATTTCAGATGCCTTTTTTTTTTTGGATGTGGACCGTTTTTAACGGTCTTTCTTGAATTTGTTAAAATACTGCATTTAGGTTTTTGTGTTTTGGCTGCAAGCATGTGGGATCCTAGCTCCCCGAGCAGGAATCAAACTCTCACCCCCTCAATGTTGGAAAGCAAAGTCCCAGCCACTGGACCACCAGGGAAGTCCCTCAGAGGACTTTTAAACACCTACTGAGACAACCATCTAATTTTCCTTCTTTTAACCACTGCTGGTGGACGATATAATAACCACCATTACGCAGTGGTACTTACTACAAGTCAGGCATTGATATAAATGCTTGCTTTACTTGTAACAATCCATTTAACCTCTGAGATAGGCTTTAGTATTCCTATTTACAAATGGGGAAACCAAAGGCAAAAAAGCTTAACAACTTGCTCAAGGAAGCACAGCTAGAAAAGAGGCAGCAAGAACATTCAAAACACGGTGGTCTGGTTCCAGAGTCTGTGCTCTTCACCGCAACACTGTGCTGCTCCTTCAAAGGATTTCCTGACACTACGCTATGCTACCACTGACTTGGTTATGAGCATGGTTCCTGAATTTGATTTGTTAGTATTTTGTTTTGGATTTTTGAATTTATGTTTATATATGAACATATACACATGTATTAATATTATGTATATGCATGCACACACATATGCATAGTTGTTACGTTTGTTCTGTTTTGTTGGTATTATCTTTGCTAGGTTTGACTAAAAGGGTTAACTGGGCTTTGTAAAGTAGCCTACAGGCTTTTACCATGGAACACTTTACAGAGTACAAACGATACCCAATTCTTACAATCCGTTTTCAAACCTCCAATGATGAAGGTTTAAATAAACTTCTCTAGTTCTGAGCTGCAGATCAGAATGGCTTACAAGATACCTGCCATAAATCTTCAATAGTTAAGTAGTAATATTTCAATTAAAAGAACTTACATCACATTAAATAGAATCCTTCCTTCAGATCAGGCATTTAACTAGAAGAAAAGCCATAAAAATTACAGTAGACTACTCAAAAGAGTGTTTCTTCTTAGAATATAAACACAGAGTTTAACAAAATTAAATCAGCTTCAAAACTTACAGCACTGGAGAAAGTCATTCCCATTTCTCCAATGAGAGCCTTGGTTTTCTTCAGTGGTGTCTGTAAAATAAATAAATATTCATCAAACAATTTCTTCCAATAAACTAAAGCACACAAGACAAAATTTGTGTTTTTTGATTACTCTCAACCTTTTATTCCCAAATGATCAGCTCCATCTGACACTAAGAAACAGCTGAGAGCCCCATGTGATTCAAGAGATGAACCCAGCAAGTTTGATTTCAGTCAGTTAGTGAAAGTGAAAGTGAAGTTGCTCAGTTGTGTCCGACCCTCAGCGATTCCATGGACTGCAGCCTTCCAGTTATGTCCTGTGCAAAAGTTCAGGTAGTTAGAATGCTTGCAGGAAGGGAAAGTTCACAGCTGATGGCATTATTCTAGCAACGCTGATTTCAATGTAATGAGATCTTGATGCCCTTCTTTCATTTATCACCAGTCCCCTTACAAAAAGATGGGGCATATCTACCTCCAATAATTCATCTTTACAAGCAGAATGTGGAAAATGATATGAAAGGAGCCTTTCACCCCTTAAACAGAAATAAAACAACACTTAGGTTCTAAAAGTCAGACAAGGCCCCCAAACTGACTCAAATATCAGTCACTTGGCAGTACAGGCCATGCACACTTTCTGAGTATAAGCTCATGGCCCTCTGCACCAGACCAACCATCACCTCAGGTAAAACTTGAGCCAAAGGGCAAACAGATCTACACAGAACCTCATCAAGCAAAAGAATAGTCAGAAATTAGTTTATATCCTTGCTTTTTGTCTTTTGCTCAAAATTTAAGATCCTGACAAGTATAGAAAACAACTAGTTTCCAATCCTATGGTGAGGACAGAAAGCATGATGTTGGTCATTTAGATACAAATAATAGTAATAAATACTAATAATCTTTATTCAGATTCCAGACAGCAAGAAAAGACAATCTGAAGAAGCTCATTTTAGCTGTATTATTAGAGTCAGTTCATGATGATTCTGAAGTGCCTTTGAAAGCTGAGACCATACTGAACAGTTTTAAGTGTATTTTGTTGTGTAAAAATTCCTTACAGACTAATAACCCAAATACACAATTATATTAATAATAGGGTCATTCTCACTGTATAAAAGTTACCACCATTGTTTTATACAGATGTTAGAAAACCTAAAGATCCATTAGCTTGAGAATTTTCATTTATTCAAGAACTCTGAAAAAGCATTTGAGAAAACTCAACGTCAATTTAAGATAAAAATTCTCAAAGTAGATAGACAAGGAATGTGCCTCAACATAATAAAGGTCGTATGTAACAAGTTCATAGCTAACATCCTACTCAGCAGTGAAAAAAGTGAGTCTTCTAGGATCAGGAACAAGACAAGGATACCCACTCTCGCCAATTTTATTCAACATAGTTTCAGAAGTCCTAACCACTGCAATCAGAAAAGAATAAGAAAAGAAATTCAAATTGCAAAGGAAGTAGTAAAACTGTCACTGTCTGAAGACGACATGATACTATGCACAGAAAATTCAAAGACATCACCAAAAAACACTAGAGCTCAATGAATCTGGTAAAGTTGCAGGACACAACAGTAACATTCAGTTAATAAAATTAATACGGTGTTGCATTTCTGTACACTAACAATGAATTATCAAAAAGAGAAATTAAGGAAACAATCTCATTTATAATCACATCAAAAAGAATAAAATACCTAGGAATAAACCTACCGAAGGAAGTCAAAGACCTACACTCACAAAATTGTAAGATAGTGATGAAAGAAACTGAAGACGACACAAACGGATGGAAAGATACACCTGACTGATGGATCAGAAAAATTAATATTGTTAAAATGACCAAACTACCCAAGGCAATCTACAGATTCAATGCAATTTCTGTCAAAATACCAATGCCATTTTTCACAATACTAGAACAAACAATTTTTCAATTTGTATGAAAACACAGAAAACCCTGTATAGCCAGAATAACCTTGAGTAAAGAGAATGGAGCTGGAGGTACCATGCTCTTTTGATTCAGACTATACTACAAAGTTACAGTCATCAGTATGTAACACACGGACAGTATGGTACTGGCACAAAAACAGACATATGGATTAATGGAATAGGACAGAGTGCACAGAAATAAACCCATGCACTTGTGCTCTATTAATATATGACAAAGGAAGCAAGGATACTCAAAGGAGAAAAGACAGTCTCTTCAATAAGTGGTACTGCCAAAACAGGATGGCTTCATGTAAGAGAATGAAATTAGGACATTTTCTCCCACCATATGCAAAAATAAACTCAAAATGGACTAAAGACCTAGATGTAAGACTGGAAACCATAAAAATCATTAAGGAAAAGAGAGGCAAAATGCTCTCAGATATAAATAGTAGGAATATATTTTTGGATCTGCCTCCTAAGGCAAGAAACAAAATAAAAAACACATGGGACCTAATGAAATTTAAAAGCCTATGCCCAACAAACTATTGACCGAACAGCAACAACAAAAAACCACCTACGGAATGGAAGAAAATAGGGGCAAATGATATGACTGATAAGAGATTAACATTAAATATATAAACAGCTCATATAACCCAGTAGAAAAAAACAAACAAACCCTGATTAAGAAACAAAAGACCAGGGCTTGCCTGGTGGCTCAGCGGTAAAGAATCCACTTGCCAATGCAGGAGACATGGGTTTGATCCCTGATCCAGAGATCCCACATGCCCCGGAGCAACTAAGCCTGCATTCCACAACTACTGAGCCTGTGTTCTACAGCCTGGGACCCACAACTACTGAGCCCACGGGCTGCAACTACAGAAGCCTGTGTGCCCTAAAGACCATGCTCCCCAACAAGAGACGTCCACATACCGCAACTGGAGAGTAGTCCCCGAAAGCCACAACTATAGAAAAGCCCGTGCAGCAATGAAGACCCAGAACAGCAAAAAAAATTAATAAACTTATTTTAAAAAAAGAAACAGATGACCTAAACAGACATTTCTCCAAAGACATACAGATGGCCAGGAGGCACATGAAAAGATGCTCAACGTCATTAATCAGACAAAAGCAAATCAAAACCACAATAAGATACTACCTAACACCTGTCAGAATAGCCATCGTTAAAAAAGACCACAAATAACAAATGCTAACAAGGATGTGGAGAAAAGGGAACCCTTGTACACTGCTGGGGGAAATATAAATTGGCACAGTCGCCGTGGAAATAGAACGGAGGTTCCCCAAAAAACTAAAAATAGAACTACCATATGATCCAGCAATGCTACTCCTGGATATATACCTGCAGAAAACAAAAACATTAATTTGAAAAGATACAGGCACCCTAATGTTCATAGCAGCATTATTTACAACAGCCAAGACATGGAAGCAACCTAAGTCTCCATCAGCAGGTGAATGTATAAAGAAGATGTGGTATATATCTACAATGGGATATTACTTAGCCATAAAAAAAGAATGGTATTTTGCTATCTGTAACAACCTGGAGGGTACTATGGTTAGTGAAATAAATCAGACAAACACTGTATGTTATCACTTATATGCAGAAGCTAAAAAATAAAACAAACGAATGAATATAACAAAAAAGAAAGGGATTAACAGATACAGAGGACAAAGTAGTGGTTTACCAGTAGGGAGGTGGAGGTGGGAGGGCCAAGACAGGAGTAAAGGATTCAGAGGTCCAAACTACTATGACTAAAATGTATAAAATAAGGTACACAGAAACACTGCACAGCACATGGAAAACAGCCAATGTGGTATAACTATAAATTGAGTATCATCTATAAAAATCTGGAATCATTATGCTGCACACCTGAAACATATTGTAAACCAACATACCTGAACACCAAAAAAAAAAACCACTATAGTAGTCAGAACAGAAATGGTATAAAAACAGAGACACAGATTAATAGAACAGAATAGAGATCCTAGGAATAAATCCACACACTTATGGTCAATTCATTTATGACAAAGGAGTCAAGAATACACAATGGGAAAGGAATATACAATAAATGTTGCTGGGAAAGCTAGAAAGCCTCATGAAAATCAATAAAGCTAGAATACTCTTTCATACCATATACAAAAACAAACCCAAAATGGTTTAAAGACTTAAATATGACACCATAAAATTCCTAGAAGGAGGAGGCAAAACACTCTGACATAAACTGTAGCAATATTTTCTTATATCAGTCTCTCAAGACAAAAGACATAAAGGCAAAAATAAACAAATGGGACCTAGTCAAACTTACAAGCTTTTGCACAGCAAAGGAAATCATAAAGAAGAACATAACCTATGGACTGAGAGAAAATAGCTGCAAACAGTGGGACCCACAAGGAGTTAATTTCCAAAATATACAAATAGATCAGTATCAAAAAAACAAAACCCCAATCAAAAAGTGCAGAAGACTAACAAGATGTTTCTCCAAAGGAGACATACAGATGGCCAACAGGCACAGGAAAAAATGCTCAGCATTGTTTAATTATTAGAGAAATGTAAATCAAAACTACAGTGAGGTATTACCTCACACCTGTCAGAAAGGCCATCACAAGAAGTCTACAAATAATGCTAGAGAGGGTGAGGAGAAAAGAGAACTTTCCAACAATGCTGGTGTGAAAGTAAATTGGCGCAGCCACTATGGAGAAGAGTATGAAGGTTCCTTAAAAAACTAAAAGTATAATTACAACATGATCCAGCAGTCTCACTCCTCAGCATGTATCTGGAAAAGACAAACAGTCTAAAATTTGCAAAGATACACGCACCCCGATGTTCACAGCAGCACTATTTATGACATCCAAGATGTGGAAGTGACCTGAATGTCCATCAATAGATAAAGTAAGATGTGGGGGGTGTGTGTGTGTGTACACACGCACACATATACACACAGTGGGATATTACTCTGTAATAAAAAGGACGAAGTTTTGAAAATTTACAGCAACATGGATGGACCTAGAGATTATCATAATAAATAAGGACACAGAAAGACATATAATATGATATGATACACTTGTATGTGGGATCTAAAAAAATAATACAAATGAACTTATTTACAAAAACAAAAACAGAGACTCACAAACATAGAAAACAAACTTACGGTTACCAAAGGTGGGGGATGAAGAGATAAATTAGGAGTATGAGATTAACAGATACACATGACTATATATAAAACAGATTAAAAAACAAAGACTTACTATGTACCATGGGGAACTATGGGCTTCCCAAGTAGCACTGTTGGTAAAGAATCTGCCTGCCAAGGAGATGCCAGAGATGTGGGTTCAATCCCTGGGTTGGGAGGATCTCCTGGAGGAGGAAATGGCAGTCCACTCCAGTATTCCTGCCAGTGAACTCCATGGACAGAAGAGCTTGGTAGAACACAGTTCATGTAGTTGCAAAATAGTCAGACACGACTTAATGACTAAACAATAACAATAAGGAACTATATTCACTATCTTACTATAAACTATAATGGAAAGGAATCTGAAAAAGTATATGTATATATACAACTAAATCACTTTGCTGTACACCTGAAACACAATATTGTAAATCAACTACAGCTCAATTAAAGAATAAAAAAAAATCTACAGAGCAAAGGAAACTTACTGAATGGGAGAAAATACTTGATAAAGGATTAATAGGCAAAATATATAAAGAACTGACACAATTCAATAGCAAAAACAATATCCAACCAAAAAATGGGCAGAAGATCTGAATAGATGTTTTTTCCAGAAAAGACATATGAATGGCCATAAGGTACACGAAACAATATTCAATGTTTCTAATTGTCAGGGAAATGCAAATGAAAACCACAATGAGAACCTCCCACCTGTTAAAATGGCTATACTCAAAAAGACAAGGAATTACAAACACAACGAGATAGTACCTCATATCTATTAGAATGGCTATTATTATAAAGACAAGAGATAAA
>NW_011494735.1:8621269-8640722 GCF_000754665.1 Bison bison bison | reverse complement strand
TGGGTGGGAGGGGAGTCTGGGGGAGAACGGATACATGCGTATGCATGGCTGAGTTCCTTCTCTGTTCACCTTAAACTGTAACAACATTGTTAATCAGCTATACCCCAATACAAAAGTAAAAGTTTTTTAAAAATAAAATACATGCACAACTTTAAAAAAATGTGTTGGTAATACAGAAAATAAGGAACCCTTACCAGGCTTCCCTGATGGCTTAGATGGTAAAGAGTCTGCCTGCGGTGCAGGAGACCTGGGTTCGATTCCTGGGTTGGGAAGATCCCCTGGAGAAGGAAATGGCAACCCACTCCAGCATCCTTGCCTGGAAAATTCCATGGACGAAGAAGCCTGGCAGGCTACAGTCCATGGGGTCCCAAAGAGTTGGACATGACTGAACAAGTCCACTTTCTTTCTTTCTTATGCAATTGTTGATGGAAATATAAACTAGTTCAGCCAGTATGAAAAAATCATATGGAGGTTCCTCAAAAAATGAACAATAGAACCAACCATATGATCCAGCAGTTCCACTTCTGAGTATCTGAAGAAAATGAAAACACTAACTTGAAAAGATACGTGTACCCCCATGCTCACTGCAGCATTACTTACAACAGCCAAGACATGGAGACAACCTCAATGTCCACTGACAGGTGAATGCGTAAAGAGGATATTGTACAATGGAATAATACGCAACCATAAAAAAGAATGAAAATATGCCATCTGCAGTGAATACATAGGGAGGGGAAATAGGAATGCAAAGTGTAAATGGGAAAAGGACTGTGTGAGCTGATTATAGGGAACTTAATAGTCAAATTGGTATTCATTCAAAGCTACCGGAGACTGATTTTACAACAAGACTAAATTGTGCGATTATTACACATTTACTAAACAAAGTGTGCCAGGCACTGATCAGGGCAGTGGTGGACAAAAGATAGAAGGTCCCTGCCCTCATGATCCTTGCACTTAAACAGCAGGGAAACAGACAACTGTTTCAGGCAGTGAAGAGTACCATAAACCTAGACATTGTACTTGAGGCTGATGAGAGCAAAGGGGGAAACTACTTTAGATGGGTGGTCATGAGAGGCCTCTTTCAGGATGTAACTTCAGTACTGACAGTCACATGATGAGTCAGTCATGCAAAGCACGAGAAGATGCTTTCAGGGTGAGTGAACAACAAGTAAAATGCTGCCAGAGAAGGAAAGCAACACCCATGAGGGTGGAACAAAGGCCAGTGTGCTAGAAGTAGCAAATTAAGTAAAGGGAAGAATGCGGTAAAAAGACAAGGACAGAGAGATAGGAGCCAGACGTCAATGCAGGGCTGTATAGTCATTCAGATTTTAGCTTAAGTGAAAGTCGCTCAGTCATGTCCAACTCTTTGAGAACCCATGGACTATACAGTCCATGGAATTTTCCAGGCCAGAATACTGGAGTGGCTAGCCTTTCCCTTCTTCAAGGGATCTTCCCAAACCAGGGATCGAACCCAGGTCTCCCTCACTGCAAGCGGATTCTTTACCAGCTAAGCCACAGGGGAAGCCTAAGAATACTGGAGTGGGTAGCCTATCCCTTCTTCAACGGATCTTCCTGACCCAGCAATCAAACCGGGGTCTCCTCCATTGCAGGCGGATTCTTTACCAATTGAGCTATCAGGGAAGCCCTTTAGTTTAAGTAGCAACGGTGTATTAATAACCATAACCTTTATACTGCTAACAGTAGTACAAGGGATAACCATGCTGTGTGCTTAATCAAACAAGTCCCAAACAGGAACTTGTTTGTACCAAAAATGTGTATGTGAACCCATGCTAACCTGAATGATAAAGTCAGTCCTTAAGATCTAAACACAGATAGAGGCTGGTCAGGTTAAGGCCAAACTACATTCTTTAAAAAACAACCAATCTTACACTTGCATATAACTAATGTGCTGCTTTACTTGTCTGAAGCAAAAAAAAAAAAAAAAAACACAACGCTAAAGGAGTCATTTACTTTCCTGGGCCCCAAACACAGCTGCTCTGAAACAACATTTAGACCATTCTGATAGTTCTATGGCTAACTTTTAAAAATGAAAGATCACTTTGCCTTAAGCAAAGACATGATGTATTCGTCTCCTTTCCTCACTTCCTTGAGATTTTGACCAAACGGCACTTTTTCTAGAGAGAATGACTTTAAAAAGAGCAACCCGTGCTTCACTGAAGAACAGTATGCCCATCACACCACCACAACAAAACCAATCGTAACAAAACCAAGAAACAGATGAACAGTTCCCTGGGCAAAAACTAAAAATGGAGTTCCACAGATGAAACCTACAACAAAAAAGATGAACTGTTGAAGATGATGCTGCCACATAAAAAACTACTACTTTTTTGGTAGATGATGGCAAGATTCCACATCAAACCACAACCCATACAGGTGCTACAATCCTTTGACCTGAGTTAGTCTGGGGGATTGACACCTGTTTATTTGCCAACTACGGCGGCAATTCATGATCTTTTCTGCGGGGTCGGGGGTCAGAGACTTCCCTCTCTCTGCAGAAATGAAAATAATACACACAAAGTATTGCATGTAAATTAAGGAGTTGCATGACCCCACCTGTGTTCCTCAACGTCACCTGAAAAAATCTCTGATCTATGTATGGTATAAGTGACTATGCTGATATGGGTATGTTGAATGATATCTGGTAAATCAGTATTACCACAGTATTTTAGAATAGGAGAAAAAGCATTTAATCTCAGGGTTCTGAGATTACAAGATGCCAGGATTTGCTCCCAATTATAGCTATGTGAGGCTTCCCTGGTGGCTCAGTGAAGAATCTGCCTGCAAGGCAGGAGACCTGTGTTCGATCCCTGGGTTGGGGAGATCTTCTGGAGAAGAGAAAGGCAATCCACTCCAGTCTTCTTTTCTGGGAAATCCCAGGGACAGAGGAGTCTGATAGGCTACAGTCCAGGGGGTCACAAAGAGTCAGACACAACTGAGTGACTAAAAGCACCAACCACATTGCTATATGAAGTTTGGCCAAGTTACTTAGCCCCTTCTAAATTTAAGTTTCTCATTTTTTAAGGTAAATATAATACCTACAATAGAGGATTCCTGTGATGACTGAAGCACAGGATAAAACACTTCACACTTTGACTAGTTCTAAAAGTGAAAGTCAAAGTCACTGAGTTGAGTTCAACTCTTTGAGACCCCATAGACTATGTGGTCCATGGAATTCTCCAGGCCAGAATACTACAGTGGGTAGCCTTTCCCTTCTCCAGGAGATCTTCCCAATCCAGGTATCTAACCCAGGTCTCCTGCATCGCAGGAGGATTCTTTACCATCTGAGCCACCAGGGAAGTCCAACTAGCTCCAAGTAGGTTCTCAAATGCCATTATTTCTTTGCTCTTCCCCTTCAAGTCTTGTTTGACTATTAGTGGTAGAATATTCTGTAAAAGATTACAGAAGTCAGACTTCTCCAGAAAATTGAGAGCATTAAATTTGACTTTTCCTCCACTTAATTTTGGCTCTTCTCTCCAGCACAAACATCTATAGAAAGAATCTGCTCCTGGTTTAAAGGAGTAAACCTGATTAACACACTAAGGGGAAGAAACCTCAGATACACACAAACCACACTGGGGGTCTATGAGAGCTGAAGAAACTGAATCCTGAATATCTCAGTCAAGTGATGAACTTTGTATTCAACTGAGCTATGAAGATTTGGCCTTTTAATTAAGTCACTAAACCATTATTAATTTTTGATGGAGATGGCTTGATTTTTCTGGCCAAATAAATGTGTTTAAAAAGGAGTTACGTGGGACTTCCTTGGTGGTCCAGTGGCTTAGACTCCGTGCTACCAATGCAGGGGGTGTGGGTTCAGCCAAAAAAAAAAACAAAACACTTTCATTAGGAGGGTAAGTGTGGCAGCTGGAATGGTGGGAAAAAACAAGTAAAATCCAGGAGGGCCATTAAGTCAAGATTCTTCAATGTCAGTGGGGCTGGGCAGAAACTAAAAGGCAATGAGGTACACGTGGCAGGTACAAGTATGGCGTTAAAATGCAAGCATCTTAAACATCATTTAGAAAAGACTCTTATACTCTTGAACACAGCTAAAACATACCTACATTTGGATATGCTTATCTGACTGCCATGTATCACACATTTTCTATTCTACTCTATTCCGTAGGAAAGTAAAAATGCTGGTGGCTACTCACTGAACTGACTTCGTAACTCACTTATGGGTTGAAATCAGCAGTCTGAAGGACACTGAGCTAGAGTGTTCCCACACAGTAAAACTTAGGAACCTCGCGCCTCAAGTGTTTCAAAGCAAAAAGAGAACTGAAAGGAAGAAAGCAATAAAGAACTTGTTTTTAAAAAGATGAAGGGGAATGCCATTCCCAGGATCAGAGCACTAGTCAAGATTTGTCTGTACTGCCACAACCACTCATGTGCCTGAGGCAAGCCACTTTCTGGGCCTCCCGGAGGTAGGGGGTTAGTTGAGTAGATGCTCTTGAAGGTCACAAATAAGAGAACGCGGAGATACTGAAGTAAAATTCACCCTGGCAAAGAATGAAGTCTCGGAAGAACATCCATCTGATACAAAACGGAGTGCTGGCAGTATTTAATGCATCAGCCAGGTGCTCAATTAGGCTAATTGAATCTTCCTGATTCTTGTAAGGCAATGCATTCCCTGAGGAGTTCGACAACCTACCTACCAGAACAGTTCACGTCAGCACTTCTTTTATAAATATTAGGCACAGACATCGTACACAGGGTCAAATGCACAAGTGGCTTAGGTCCCTCACAGAGGGGGCTGGTTTTGTCCTCTAGCCCAAAAGACAATCAAGGCTTGTGTACTCTTAGCCATCATCTGCTACTTATTGGTTCACCCCATCCCTAACTGACGTCCACATGTTTGTCTTGAGACATGAAGCAAACTCCTCAGCGGTACGGTCCAGAATAGAAGCTCTGTGTGCTGCATGCATGTGTGTGGACCCAGAACCGACACGAAAGGAAATAGAGTCCTTCACCTCTATAAGCCTGCGTATGGGCCTGGCGCGGCGAAAGCAAATCAGCTCGGGGTAGAGGTAGCTAGGTGAAGGAGTTTGGGTGGGGAAAAAGGGCCAAAAACCCAAGAGTCAGCCCGGGAGATGGAGGGGCGGGGCAGAAATAAAAAGAAGAGTTACCATGCCACCAAGCACTTCGTCCTGGTCATCAGCAAGAAGCAGCACCACATTGGGCCTCCGAGAGCTCTTCGCCGCCCCGGAGACCCCCAGGCAACCACCTAGCAGGAGCAGCAGCAGCAGCAGCGGCGGCGGCGGCGGTAGCGCGGGGCTCCCGGAGGTCAGGTGGCGAGGGCCGCCTCGCCGGGGCCTATCTGGGGCCAGAGACAGGAGCCGCATGGCGGACAGGGCTCCGGGGGTACCCCGGGCGGAGTGGAGAGATCTGCGGATGACTGACGAGCAACTGGAAGATAAGGGTGTACAGTAGGGGGCAGGGGCTCAGGTCAGGCGTTTTCTCCCGGGCGGGATCACGTGAATCGGGGGCAGGAGGCGGAGCACGCCGTGCGGTCACGTGACGGGTGACGGGGCGGGGCTTCGGACGGAAAGGGAGCTGGGCTGCAGCAGCCGGTAGGGAAAGCGGGAAGTGGCCTGGAAGCGGGGAGGAGGCTGCCGCCCGGCGGACCCGCCCTTGCTACCAACTCGGGCAGAAGTTGGGTTCTGGTAGGACCTGTTTCGGAGTGCTTTGCGCAGGGATGAAAATGGGGGAAAGATCGGATAAAAGGAGGAGGGAATCAGTCAATAGGAAGCAATTACGGCATCTGGTCCAGTCACTTCATGGCAAATAGATGGGGAAACAATGGAAACAGTGACAGACTTTATTTTGGGGGCTCCAAAATAACTGCAGACGGTGACTGCAGCCATGAAATTAAAAAATGCTTGCTACTTGGAAGAAAAGCTGTGACCAATCTAGACAGCGTATTAAAAAGCAGAGAAATTACTTTGCCAACAAAGGTCTGTCTAGTCAAAACTATGGTTTTTCCATTGGTCATGTATGGATGTGAGAGTTGGACTAAAAAGAAAGCTGAGTGCCAAAGAATTGATGCTTTTAACTGTGGTGTTGGAGAAGACTCTTGAGAATCCCTTGGACTGCAAGGAGATCCAACCAGTCCATCCAAAAGGAAATCAGTCCAGAATATTCACTGGAAGGACTGATGTTGAAGCTGAAACTCCAATACTTTGGCCACCTGATGCAAAGAACTGACTCATTTGAAAAGACCCTGATGTTGGGAAAGATTGAAGGAGGGAGGAGAAGGAGATGACAGAGGGTGAAAGGGTTGGATGGCATCACTGACTGGGTGAGTGGGAGCAAGCTCTTGGAGTTGGTGATGGACAGGGAAGCCTGGTGTGCTGCAGTCCATGGGGTCGCAAAGAGTTGGACACGACTGAGCGACTGAACTAAGAAAAAGGAGGTATATGCCTCCCAGGTAGTGGAAGCTGGTGGGCAAAGTCTGGGTCTTACTGTATTTAATCCCTGAGTCAGTGCAGTTCAGTTCAGTCGCTCAGTCGTGTCAGACTCTTTGCGACCCCATGAACCGCAGCACGCCAGGCCTCCCTGTTCATCACCAACTCCAGGAGTCCACCCAAACCCATGTCCATCGAGTCGATGATGCCATCCAACCATCTCATCCTCTGTCGTCCCCTTCTTACACAGACCACAGCCTTGTCTAACTCATTGAAACTAAGCCATGCTGTCTGGGGCCACCCAAGATGGCTGGGTCATGGTGGAGAGGTCTGACAGAATGTGGTCCACTGGAGGAGGGAATGGCAAACCACTTCAGTATTCTTGCCTTAAGAACCCCATGAACAGTATGAAAAGGCAAAAAGATAGACTGAAAGATGAACTCCCCAGATTGGTAGGTGCCCAATATGCTACTGGAGATCAGTGGAGCAATAACTCCAGAAAGAATGAAGAGATGGAGCCAAAGCAAAAACAACACCCAGTTGTGAATGGGACTGGTGATGGAAGCAGGGTTCGATGCTGTAAAGAGCAATATTGCATAGGAACCTGGAATGTTAGGTCCATAAATCAAAGCAAATTGGAATTGGTCAAACAGGAGATGACAAGAGTAAACATCAACATTCTAGGAATCAGTGAACTAAGATGGACTGGAATGGGTGAATTTAACTCAGATAACCATTATATCTACTACTGTGGGCAGGAATCCCTTAGAAGAAATGGGAGTAGCCATCATGGTCAACAAAAGAGTCCGAAATGCAGTACTTGGTTGCAATCTCAAAAACGACAGAAAAATCTCTGTTCGTTTCCAAGGCAAACCATTCAGTATCACGGTAATCCAAGTCTATGCTCCAACCCAGTAACGCTGAAGAAGCTGAACTTGAATCCTTGGGTCAACAAACGCTTATTGAAAGCTCTTATATGTAAAATTGTTTTTAATATTTCCTGCAACTCATTTTAACTGTAAACCTGACTATACTATTCCTCAGCTGATACCGTGATTTCAAACCAACAGTTTCAGGATATTTTGGTAGCCTAAATATCCCTTGATGGATTTTGGAATATTTACCCTAGCATTCAATTGGTGAGTTTATGAAAGACCTCTTAGATGAAGTTGGAGGCTGTGTAATTAAGCAAAAATCAATACACTGCTTTATGGTTACCCAACCAAATATTAAGTAAACTTTGGGGGGAAATTCTATGAACCTAAGACTCCAGATAGTTCTGTGATAGCTCTAGAACAGCTGCTACTCTGCCCAAGTCTAGGAAACAGAACTATCTGTGGCCTTGGAGGGTATATGTTTAGTGAGATAAGTCATACTGAGAAAGACAGATACTGTGTGGTATCATTTATATGTGGAATCTAAAAAAGAAAACAAACTAGTGAATATAACAATAGCAAAAGAAATATCCCTGGCAAGGTGAACAAGCCTTATCAACTGAGAATAGCAGGCTGTCGCTTCTGTTTCCTAACAGATAAAGTGTATTTTTTCTAAGCTGAGCCCTCTGACTGGAAGTCTTCAAACTTGTGGAAGCTCTGTGGTAGTATAAGGTAAAAATAATTATGGAAGTGCTTAGGAATGTCATACATACAATCAGGCTTATGCAAAAGGTAATGTCCTTTATTTTATTACTATTTTTAAAAAGTACAGAAGACAAGAGAATCTTTTAAAAATGAAGTAGAATATATAAAACATAACTAGGAAGGACCTACCATATAATATAGGAAACTCTTATTCAATACTCTGTAATGACCTATATGGGAAAAGAATCTAAAAAAGAGTGGATTTAACATATGCATAACTGATTCACTTTGCTGTATAGCAGAAACTAACACAACATTTTAAATCAGTCGGACACAACTGAGCAACTTCACTTTCACTTTTCACTTTCATGCACTGGAGGAGGAAATGGCAACCCACTCCAGTGTTCTTGCCTGGAGAATCCCAGGGACGGGGGAGCCTGGTGGGCCGCCGTCTATGGGGTCGCACAGAGTCAGACATGACTGAAGCGACTTAGCAGCAGCAGCAGCATACTCCAAAAAAGTTTTTTTTAAGTGCTGTGAAAAAAGAGAATGCAGTAGGTTTCCACTGCAAGAGAGAATTGTGTTGGGAATCGGGTCAGACTACTCCCCAGGTAGCCAATGTAGTGTGTTACAGCCTCAAGCTTGGCTAATTTGCACCCTGATGGAAAAACTAACCCTTATGTATTCAGATTTCAAGGCTTCCAGTAAGACTTTCTGCGCAAATAAAAATAATCTATCTGCACCAATGCTCCAAATTGTAAAATTTTATCACTGTTTTTGTTTTGAAAGTAGATTGTAAATTATTTGAGGCCAGAGATTGTATAATTAGACACAAGCTTTGTTCCAAATGTTAGGCTCATGCTGAAGACACACTCCCTCTTTCATGGAATTTGCAATTTAGTGGCAGAGAAATTTGGGGCTTGCCAGGTGGTTCAGTGGTAAAGAATCCACCTTGCTAAGGCAGGAGACACTGGAGACTCGGATTTGATCCCTGGGTCGGGAAGATCCCCTGGAGAAGGAAATGGCAACTCACTGCAGTATTCTTACTAGGAAAATCCCACGGACAGAGGAGTCTGTAGGGCTACAGTCCATAGGGTCATGACGAGTTGGATATGACTGAGCATGCACATACAGGAGAGAAACACACAGTGTAACAATCTTAAAAGTATATAATTGCAAATAGGGACACATGCTATGAAGGAAAACTAGAATGTGATGAGCATTTAAGGGGGTAGTTCAGTTCAGTTGTCACTCAGTCGTGTCTGACTCTGCAGCCCCATGGACTGCAGCACACCAGGCTTCACTGTCTGTCACCAACTCCAGGAGCTTGCTCACACTCATGTCCATTGAGTCGGTGATGCCATCCAACCATCTCATCCTCTGTTGTCCCCTTCACCTCCTGCCTTCAGTCTTTTCCAGCATCAGGGTCTTTTCATATGAGTCAGTTCTTCACATCAGGTGGCCAAAGTATTGGAGCTTCAGCTTGAGCATTAGTCCTTCCAATGAATATTCAGGACTGATTTCCTTTAGGATTGACTGGTTTGATCTCCTTCTAGTCCAAGGGACTTTCAAGAGTCTTCTCCAAGACCACACTTCAAAAGCATCAATTCTTTGGCACTCAGCTTGCTTTATTGTCCAACTCTCACATCCATACATGACTACTGGAAAAACCATAGCTTTGACTAGACGGACCTTTGTTAGCAAAGTAATATCTCTGCTTTTTAATACTCTGTCTAGGTTGGTCATAGCTTTTCTTCCAAGGAGCAAGCATCTTTTTATTTCATGTCTGCAGTCACCGTCTGCAGTGATTTTGGAGCCCCCCCAAAATAAAGTCTGTCACTGTTTCTATTGTTTCCCCACCTATTTGCCATGAAATGATGGGAGCATATGCCGTGATCTTAATTTTTTGAATGGAGTTTTACTGATCTAAGATATCCTGAGGAAGTAACTTTGAATGACAGTCTGAAGTTTAAAGAAGGTAATATGTTAATAGAATAGTTGGTGGTAGAATGCCTCCTAGGCTTCCCAAGTAGTGGTGGTAGTGGTAAAGAATCTGGCTGCCAATGCAGGAGGCAAAAGAAATGTTATTTGATCCCTGGATTGGGAAGATCCCCTGGAGGAGGAAATGGCAACCTGGTCCAGTATTCTTGCCTGAAAAATTCCATGGACAGAGGAGCCTTGTGGGCTACAGTCCATGGTGTTTCAAAGAGTCGGACTCGAATGAGTGAGGGTGCACACACACACACACACACACACACATGCACACAGAGAAAGTCTCCTAGACATGGACTTCAGCATGTGCAAAGGCTCTAAGGATGTGCATTCAAATAACTTAAAGAAGCCAGCATGGTTGCAGCTGAGGCAGAGAGGAGAGGGAGAGGTAGGCAGGGTCCAGACCCTATGTTAAAGATTTTGGTCTTTAGCCTAAGGCTAATGGGAAATCACTGGAAGAGTAGAGGAGAAAAATAGTCATACATACATTTTTATAAGATCCTTTTGGCTGTGGTATGGTGTACAGACTAGAAGAGGACAAGAATGCATAAAGGTAAATCAGTTAGATGGAGAAGATGATGATGACAGAGGCAAAAACAGATTTTATATGACCTGAAGCTTATATACAATTTGGGGGGCTCCTTAAGCAAAAGAATAGCAATTATAAATACAAAAGTTAGTATTTAGACTGAGAAAATAAATAAAGGGACTTCCCTGTCGCTCAGACAATAAAGAATCTGCCTGCAATATAGGAGCCCCAGGTTTGATCCCTGGGTTGGGAAGATCCTCTGGAGAAGGGAATGGCAATCCACTTCAGTATTCTTGCCTGGAGAATCCCATGGACAGAGGCTGGCGGCCTACAGTGTGTCCCCTCATGGGGTCACAAAGAGTCAGACACAACTGAGCAACTAACACCAGACTGAGAAAAGAAATTGTAATATTATAAATTACTAAAAGTTGAAAAATATTATGAATAATGCAAAAATTTTAAATAATGAAATATTTTATTAGTTAACTGTCAGACATTTCTCTCCAAGCTTTCCCCCCAATTTTTATGGAGTCTTTAAGTGACTCTTCATATGACAACGGTTTGTAATATTTTCTATAGAGATAATACAAAGATAATTTATTTTTTCTCTAGCATGGTTATCAGTATTTGTTTTTCATTAATACCTCAGACAAAATCTTTTCATCTTCGTAGTTCATTGTTTGTGTGCGTGTGTGTATGTGTGTATGAAATTTCAGAAGTTCCATCAAATATTTTACATGAGCATTTCAAATTTTCTTGCACAGTTACTAATCTTAGATATTCTTTGAATTGACAGCACTAATTTAGTGATCAGTGCACTCATTGTAATCACCTATTTTGAGTTTAGATCATCTTCATTGATATTAGTTTGAGGTCAAATCAGAAAAAAATTTAAATATTTTAAAATGAATTTATATGATTCACTTCTCCTTACCAATTGATTATCAAATGATTCAAGAGCCTATTTATTTGCAGTTTGTCTCTTCCTCTTAATGAGTTACTGTCTTTGTTACGATCTGAAAACAAATTATCACTACTCACTTCTCAGTGTAAAAATAATTTCGCTTGATTTTCTCACTCATCTTTATCACTTTGATTTCATATTCATTAATTTTTAATCTCAATTTTATCTCAATGCTTTAAATCATAAATCTAAGGATGATGAAAGAAGGTACCTACTATTATATACATCCACATCAGGAGTCTATAATTTATCAGTTGTTTCATTGAAGCATTCCAAAATATCTTTCTAAAATTGCAATTAAAATTGAGTTTTACCAATGGGTTGAATAATGTTATTACATCTCCTGGGTATTCTGGTTTGTCTTTTATCATTGCAAATACACTTTAGAGTCCATTTTCGTTGAGTCTTATGTTGTAAGGGTTGAAAACCTTTGTAAATCACAGACCTTTTACTATACTTAGACTCTTCAAAGAAAAATTCCCAATGGTATATGTGTTTAAAATATTCCATATAGTAGTTGAACCTGAAAATAAAATACACAGCTGTTTCACATTATTGAAGTAGTTAACAATGTCAAGTACTTTGAAGGCAGCCTTTCCTTTCACAAAAATAAGCTAATGAGTTTTGCATGGCTCCTATTCTGTAAAGTTGTATTTAAAGAGCCTGCAGCCTTTTGGCTTAATCGTGGTAATAGCTGTGCTGACATATGACTGATTGTAAATGTTGCTCAATTGCATGTTAAAATAGCCCAAATCTTGTCCCACTTTGAAGTTTCATAAATGTTTTCAGTTGGCTAAAAAAATTAAAAATTATTAACAGGGTTTCCTATTAGAAGCAACCCCATGGACTGTAGCCTACCAAGCTCCTCTGTCCATGGGATTTTCCAGGCAATAGTCCTAGAATGGATTGCCATTTCCTTCTCCAGGGGATCTTCCCAACCCAGGGATTGAACCCGGGTCTCCCGCATTGTAGACAGACGCTTTACCGTCTGAGCCACCAGGGAAGTCTATTAGAAGAGTAGTGCACAATAATTGACAACTGATCAGTATTTGTCACATCCTGAACAGAATATGTAATATTATTTGGTGTCTGGTTATGAACTTGACTTACCACTTTAAAAAACAAAATTATTTATTTATTTTTGCTGTTAGCTCTTAGTTGTGGCACATAGGCTTCATTGCCCCACGGCAAGTGGGTTCCTAGATCCCCCAACAGGTATTCAACCCTTGTCCCCTGCATTGGAGGGTAGAAGTTTCTTTTTTTTTAAATAACTTTATTTACTTATTTATTTATTGGCTGTGCTGGGTCTTCGTTGCCACGTGGGCTTTTCTCTAGTTGTGGTGAGTGGGGGGCTACTTTCTAGTTGCTGTGTGGTGGCTTTTCATTGCAGTGACTTCTCTTTTTGCTGAGCACAGGCTTTAGGGTGTGTGGGCCTCAGTAGCTGCAGCTCAATGGCTCAGTAGTTGTGATTCCCAGGCTCTAAAGCACAGGCTTAATACCTGTGGCACATGGGCTCAGTTGCACGGTGGCATGTGGGAATCTTCCTGAACCAGGGATAGAACCCATGTCTTTCGCATTAGCAGGTAGATTCTTTACTACTGAGCCACCAGGGAAGCCCTGGAAGGCAGTTTCTTAACCACTGGACCACTAGGAAGTCCCATGACTTACCACTTTTAAGAAAGCATTTTCCTATCACTTTAATTAATTTTTCATAAATTATTTTGATAAAAAAGTTATACTTATTCATTTTGTCATTTTCCCCAAGAGTTTAAACCAAAATGTATAAAATCCAGCTACTGAAAAATTACCATAAAATTTTTTAGGTACAACACCATCTTTTATCATAACCTGTTTCACTTTTAATAACCTCAAAATTCTAGCCTCTGGCCATGAAAGAGAAACAGGGCCAGATTAACCCTCCTGCTCTGAACAAGTAGAAAACAGGACAAAATGTATATTTTCACACAATGGACAAGAGTCAGTGCAAGATTGTAATCTATGTGTGAAGGAAAATAAACAATTGCCCCAGTTTTCAATGGGGAGGCACATTCTGAACCAGGGAGCCAGAAAAGGGATAACATGTAGAATAAAGTTGAATTGAAAGGAGAAAGGTTCAGTTGAGGGGGGCTGAAATAGCTAGAATTTGGGGCAACGTTCCAAAGAGGAGGAAGCTATGTAGGTGCTGCTGCTGCTGCTGCTAAGTTGCTTCAGTCGTGTCCGACTCTTAGCAACCCCATAGATGGCAGCCCACCAGGCTCCCCTGTCCCTGGGATTCTCCAGGCAAGAACACTGGAGTGGGTTGCCATTTCCTTCTCCAATGCATGAAAGTGAAAAGTGAAAGGGAAGTCGCTCAGTCGTGTCTGACTCTTAGTGACCCCATGGACTGCAGCCCACCAGGCTCCTCCATTCATGGGATTTTCCAGGCAAGAGTACTGGAGTGGGGTGCCATTGCCTTCTCCGTATGTAGGTGCAAAGATATATAAATCTGCAAAGATATCCTTGTGAGACTTTGTTGAACACTAAGATGTGCATGCCTTGGGTGAAGGCAGTACAACCTAAGGCAATGAATGACCAGGGAGATGTAATAATTCTGAGAGGAGTTGGAAATGTTTGCGATCCAACCATCCAGAAGGGAAAGTCTTTCTTGATCACAAGGAGCATTCAGTGGAGAACACAGAAAGGTTACACTTTTGTAACAGAGCTGAACTATCATGAATGAAAAAGTACTGTATGCCTACAATAAGGAAGTTAGAATACAAGTCTCAAAATACCAATCTGATCTGCAAGAAACAACTTGCATGCCAACACAAGGCCCCATACTCTTTAAGGGAAGGCTACAAAATCTAGACACAAAATATAAAATTTACAATGGCCTAGATCCAATAAAAAATAACTACTACACAGGGCCCCTCAAAAGGAGAATGTGACCCATAACCAAAAGAAAAATCAGTTAGTAAAAAGAGATAATAAATGACAAGATGAATAAATTAGCCCATCAGGGTATTAAAACACCTATTATAACCATATGTCATAATAGAGTTTAAACAGATTTGGGCAGCCTGTGGAACATCTATCCATCCATTACATTGATGATATCATGCTGATCAGGTAAGATGAACAAGAGGCAGATAACAGGCTGGAATCTTTCATGTGACACAGCTCTTGAGGATAGGAGAGAGACTCTATGAAAATTCAGGGACTCGGCACTCAGTAAAGGATCTTAAGGGTCCAGGGTTGTGTCAGGACATTGCCTCCAAAGTAAAAACAAATCACTGCGTCTTCCACTTCTTGCTGAAAAAAAAAAAAGGAGGGAAGGCACATTGCTTGGTAGGCCTTTTGGTATTCATACACAACCCATTCTATCTAGGAGTATTACTCTAGCCCGTATGCAGGGTGACAGGAAAGGATACCAGATTTGGGTAGAGGCTGGAGCAGATAGGGCTTCCCAGGTGGCACAGCAGTAAAGAATCCACCTACAGATGCAGGAGATGCAAGAGACGTGGGTTCAATCCCTGGTCAGGAAGATCCCCTGGAGGAGGAAATGGCAACCCACTCCAGTATTCTTGCCTGGAAAATCCCATGGACAGAGGAGCCTGGCAGTCTTCCATCCATGGGGTCACAAAGAGTCGGACATGACTGAGTGGCTGGAGCATACACGCTGGAGCAGAAAAGCACTCTGTAGCAGACACGGCTGCTAACACAATCTGTGGGGCTTTTTGTTAAAATAACAGGAAAAAAGTGCCACTGAGGATGATAAGATACAAAGATTTTCATTAAGAAATATTGAATTGCTTACAAAATACAGTAGGGGTTATAGTGATATATGAATAAATAGCACTAATCTTACAAATGGCAAACATTTTTTTGGTGTTATAATTTATATAATACAATAAATAATAATTTATTAATGTGATATCTTGATTGATGATATAATTTTTCTGGCTTGCTTCCCTACAAATTCATTTCATAGGCCTTCAAAATGTGTATTTTTAACAATGTCATTTTTCAATTGATACAACTAAAAGCAATCTCAGTGGCTCTGAGCAAATGCCTGAATTGCAAATAATTTTTGATAATTTTTAATTTTAAGGAGGATATTTCTTCTAATATAACCGATACTGGAGCTTTTAAGGGTACTCTATAGAGTGTATAACAGTGGTATAAATTTTTGACAGATTATTTCAAAACACAAATTTTAGCACAGGTAGAGCTAATGACTGTGGAATAATTTTTATAAAAACAATTATTTCTACAGATCAGTTTTATTTAGATATGAATTTAATTTTAAATGTAAGTCATACATTTTTATAATTTTGCAATTGTAAAGTTATAACTGGTGTAATAGTTACATTGTAATATTTCCTCTGACATTTCCTATGACTTGTGAAGGGTATACAAGAAACCTCAGGTGGCTTCAAGTTTTTATATAAGTGCCTGTATATGCATTTTACCACTATACCTTCAATTATAAGAAAAAAGTAAAATTTTAAGTTGTTTTCATCATTAATAACTAATTTATCCAGAGCTACATATGAAAATAGTGTTCTTTTCCACCCAGTGCAATGATCTTTTTAAAAAATAAATTAATTAACTATTTTTGGCTGTTATGGGTCTTTGTTGCTGCATGTGGGCTTTCCCTAGTTGCAGCAAGCAGGGGCTACTCTAGTTGTGGTGAATGGGCTTCTGTTTATGGTATGCTGTCTTCTCATCTTCTCATTGCAGTGGCCTCTCTTGTGGAACACGGGCTCTAGGCACGTGAACTTCAGCAGTTGTGGCTCAGTTGCTCAATGACATGTGGAATCTTCCCCGACCAAGGATTTCAGGGACCTGTGTCCCCTGCACTGGCAGGCAGATTCTTGCATCACCAGGGAAGTCTCCATGCAATGATCTTTAAATTTAATTTCTCTCTAAGCTCGTGGATATTTGATTTGCCACATTGTAGAAGTTTTCTAAACCAGAGACTCTAAACTCTTTGAAGAAGTCTAATAATTTTCTGATATGCTTCATTTCAATATCCGCATGTGTGCTTTTATTTTATAGTGATTTATTGACAAAGTATGTTGCCTGAAAGCTGGCAGTTCCTGTCCTGGACCTCAAGAGATCTGGCAAACATCGTTGGGGAACAGATGGGCAAGCTCTCCCCTTACAGTAGGTCTCAGTATCAGTTTTAAGTAGAAAATCTTCCTTTCCTCCTGCTGCTGGCTGCTGCTTTTCCACTGTTCTCTCCACTGTTGCTGCCACCAGCCTGGGCTCTGGTCTCTGCCTGTTCACCTGTGGGCCCTGAGGCTCTCTGGCCTGCCTGGAGACAGGGTATGACAATTTCTTGGTGCTTGGCTACTGCCTGCTCTACCCCCAATCCTGGTTTATCTCCACTGTTTATGCACATCTTCCATTGTCCCATGGGACTTCACTGACAAAACACAAGTTCAAAAAAAATATTTTTAGTAATTTCAAGTTGATGACAACAAAATGTTAAACCAAGCCTGGGGACTTGCTGATAATGCAGATCTGTATAACTGCAGAGGTCATATCTTGCAATCTTCTCCTGGTGGCAGTTTCAACTCGTGGTGCACGTTTGGGCCATACATTCTGGCAGACTGGTACTCCAGGTATCAGTGATGAGAAAAGATGCAATGTGAAGCACACTCCAATAGGAAGATCACAATGCAGACTCCTGGGACTTTGGAGCAAAGTTATGCTACCTATAGCAGGAATTACACATCTTTTGAAAAACAGCTCCTAATGTACTGAAATGGGACTCTTGGCCATGAGGCACTAAATGATGATGCTTCCTGAGCTATCCATCACCAGTTGGGTTCTCTAGGATCCTCAAGTCATAGAGTTGGTCAGCATCAGCAGTAGTTCTGCTGCTGTGCCGTGCTTAGTTTCTCAGTTACGTCCAGCTCTTTGCAACCCCGTGGACTGTAGCCCGCCAGGCTCCTCTGTCCATGAGATTCTCTAGGCAAGAATACTGGAGTGGGTTGCCATGCTGTCCTCCAGCAGCTCTTCCAAACCCAGGGATTGAACCCAGGTCTCCCACATTGCAGGTGGATTCTATACCGACTGAGTCACCAGGGAAGCCTCAGCAGTAGTTCTACATAAGATGAAATGGTACATCTCGAACTAAGCATGAATAAGAGCACAAACAAGTGCATGAAGAGATAGTGCAGACTTCCATATCACTCATTATGGTTACCCTGTACTCCTATCTCGGCTCACACCTGTGGGACTAAAGATCAGCTGAAAGAGGAGGAGAAAGCATGAGCTTGGTTTAAGGATAAAACAGCTTGGTATATGGGTGGGTGATGGTTGCGCTACAGCCTCACTTGGGTTGGCCTTGGCCTTGAATGACAGTGATGAGAGAAAACCTTTTAATGAGCAGAGCTTTGGGTGGTGCACTTGACCATCCAGTTTATGTAGAAAGAAGTGATCTGAAGTTAGAATATTCATGGACTCAATGGCAATGATGAATGGCCTCTGCAGGCTGTTCATCACGTTGGGAGGAAAATGACTGGGAGATTGGAGAAGGGGAGGTCTGGGGTGGAGGCAAAGGGATAGACATGTAGGAACAGGCTCAAAGTGTGAAGATCTTTGTATGATGTGTTTACATCCATCAGAAAGCATTCATGTGAGGCACGAAGCAAGGATTTAGACAAAGCAGTTTAGGCAAATGATGTTAGTTGGCCTTTGTCAGTGACTACCTAAGTGCTGGCACAATAGACATCTCATTTTCAAGGAATGTCACTTAAATATGGGTGAGAGATGAGAGATTCAGTTCCCAGCTGATAGGCATTGAGCAGTCACATTTTTTTTTTAAACTATTGCAGAGGGGAGGTTATAGTCTGTCACTTTGAAATATAATTTTTCAGCACTAGTCAAATGAGATATCCAAAGTTCCTCTAAGCACTCAAATTTTATGACTTAAATGTCTTTCTACTGTCTACTATGTATGGACTCTTGAGAGTCCCTTGGACTGCAAGGAGATCCAACCAGTCCATTCTGAAGGACATCAGCCCTGGGATTTCTTTGGAAGGAATGATGCTAAAGCTGAAACTCCAGTACTTTGGCCACCTCATGCGAAGAGTTGACTCATTGGAAAAGACTCTGATGCTGGGAGGGATTGGGGGCAGGAGGAGAAGGGGACGACAGAGGATGAGATGGCTGGATGGCATCACTGACTCGATAGAAGTGAGTCTGAGTGAACTCTGGGAGTTGGTGATGGACAGGGAGGCCTGGCATGCTGCGATTCATGGGGTCGCAAAAAGTTGGACACGACTGAGTGACTGATGTGATGTGATCTGATCTGATGTATTACTATGTATTTCCCAAGGTGTCTGTCTAAGGCTTGGTGTCTTTTTAAAGTATGAAATCCTCTTTTTATCTCTTATCTCAGCTTTTTGGATTGAAAAATATGATTCTTCATGTATAGTTATTAAATTGAAAACAGAAATTGTATTGCACTACAAGGATATAAATAAATTGTAATCAGCAATTAATTTTGAGCAAGAGTGAACTTCCATGAGAAGCTGAAACCTGGCAATGACCCTGTACATTTCTCTTGTGACTCAAAAATGAGTAATCCCTGAAGGATTAGAGTAAAAGGTTAACTGCTAGATTCTACAAATCAGCCATTCTAAGAATCATCATAATTTTCATCATAGCGATTTAGTCTTTATGTGTTTGCACATGTTGAAAAAAATTATCAAGATATCAAAAATGTTGAGAGCCTTGTTAAGGTAGTTTTAAATGACAGGTGAACAGAAGGTTATTGGCAAGACTATGATATAGGTTTGGAAATAATTTAACTGTTCGTAGTCTGTATCTTGTACACAGATTTATATAAATTACATTCTATAGATTATAGTAAATTACACTCAACTTTGAGATAGATGCTTCTTCAGTTCAGTTCAGTTCAGTTGCTCAGTTGTGTCCGACTCTTTGGGACCCCATGAATCACAGCACGCCA
>NW_011494735.1:8617268-8621169 GCF_000754665.1 Bison bison bison | reverse complement strand
ACCAACTCCCGGAGTTTACCCAAACTCATGTCCATCGAGTCGGTGATGCCATCCAGCCATCTCATCCTCTGTCATCCCCTTCTCCTCCTGCCCTCAATCCCTCCCAGCATCAGGGTCTTTTCCAATGAGTCAACTCTTTGCACGAGGTGGCCAAAGTATTGGAGTTTCAGCATCAGTCTTTCCAATGAACACCCAGGACTGATGTCCTTTAGGATGGACTCGTTGGATTTCCTTGCAGTCTAAGGGACTCTCAAGAGTCTTCTCCAACACCACAGTTCAAAATGCTTCTAAGCTTCTTGTAAACATAATGCAATACTAGACCTTATATCTGGTAAAAGTAATTAATATAATTATCTAAATATTAAAACTAAAGTTCCAAACAAATTAAAATGCTAATTATTATTAGTAACATAGTCAACCATAGTAAATTTAATTTAATCTATTAATTAGTCATGATCAGTTTGAAATCATATTCCATCTCGCCAGTGGTTCTCTCTCATATCCAATTAGTTGACTTCAGACCTTTAGGGAACTCATTGCGGGCCTTTCTCTCACTGGGAAAGCAGAAAGGCGGGGTACAAAAATGGACTGCTTTCATCAACACCTCTTCTAGGATTCTGTTTAATGGAATTCACTTTTTTTAGGAAAGGAGGTCATTGGTTGATCTTTTCTCTAGTTTTCATGTTATTCATTCAGTTAATTAATTCAACACCTATTTATTGAGTACATATAGTGCACTGGCATCTGTTCCAAGTGGTGGCCATACGGCTGAACAAAGGAGACAAAACTGTCTGCTTTCAAGAGCTTATAATTTACTAGCAGAAGACAAAGAATAAAATTAATCCATCAATGTTATAATATGTTGGAAGGTGGTGAGTGCTATGGAAAAAAGAGAACAAAGAGGGGGAAGAAGGGAATACTGACGGGTAGAGAGCTGCAATTTTAAATGGAGCAGTTAGGAAGGATTCATGGAGAAGATGATATTTAAACAGAGACCTGACCTGGTGAGAGAAGAGTCACGTGGATATCTGGGCCAAGATCATTCCAACAAGAGCAAGGAGCTTGAATCTACTTTCCTTGTTAGTTTTTATTTTGCCAGTTTTCTCTCCTCAGGAACAGGAGATGATTTTGAAGTTCTGATTCATTTAGAAATGTTGACTATCAGTGACATACTGTGTTCCTGGCCTCTTTCATCATCCCTTTCAGCCCACTTTGAGTTTCTTTATAGGTCCTGATAGTGATACCCCGGATGTGAAACTGTGCTGAAGACTACTAGTTATCACTTCTCTTACTAGGTGGAGATAGAGAGAAAGGGCTGGGAAAGGCTGGGAAATCAGCTAAGAAAGAAATTCAATTTCAGTGTTTCTCTTTCTTAAGTCTTGCTTGTTGCAATGTTTGACATCTGAAGGAACAATTTCAGGACTCAAATGCCATGCTGGAGACAACAGGAAAAAAAAACCCTCAAAAAACAAAAATAACAACAAAATAACAAATAATTCCACTCCTTCTGTTGTATACATTTTAAAGTTAAATGGATATAGTAGTAGTTAATACAGTTAGAAAACCAAAAAATACTATTTCTAGTGCAATTTTAAATTCTGGATACATTAAAGTTATAAAACTTCTGCTTCCCTTATAATTAATTCCAGTTTCTAAAACAGTCTTATTGCTCTCACTCTATGTTTACATATATCTTGGTGGCGGTCCAAAGGACATGGGGTTTCTACAGGCTCTATTACGCAAGTGCCTTGGAAAGTAAAAAGTGTACTGAACAAACATGAAACACCCCCAATGTTCACCAGGTACATTGTTGTTCCTTTAAAAAATATGCAAGTATTTAACAGCATTAGTTCAGTTCAGTCACTCAGTCGTGTCCGACTCTTTGTGACCCCATGGACTGCAGCATACCAGGCCTCCCCGTCCATCACCAACTCCCAGAGCTTGCTCACACCCTTGTACATCAAGTCAGTGATGCCATCCAACCATCTCATCCTCTGTCATCCCCTTCTCCTCCGTCCTTCAATCTTTCCCAGCCTCAGGGTCTTTTCTAATGAGTTGGTTCTTCGCATCAGGTGACCAAAGTATTGGAGTTTCAGCTTCAGCATCAGTCCTTCCAATGAATATTCAGGACTGATTTTCTTTAGGATGGACCGGTTGGAGCTCCTTGCAGTCCAAGGGACTCTCAAGAGTCTTCTCCAATACCACAGTTCAAAAGCATCAATTCTTTGGCACTCAGCTTTCTTTGTAGTCCAACTCTCACATCCATACACGACTACTGGAAAAACCATAGCTTTGACTAGACGAATCTTTGAGGGCAAAGTAATGTCTCTGCTTTTTAATATGCTGTCTAGGTGGGTCATAGCTTTTCTTCTAAGGAGCAAGCGTCTTTTAATTTCATGGCTGCAGTCACCATCTGCAGTGATTTTGGAGCCCAAGACAATAAAGTCTGTCACTGTTTCCATTGTTTCCCCATCTATTTGACATGAAGTGATGGAACCAGATACCATGATCTTAGTTTTCTGAATGTTGAGTTTTAAGCCAACTTTTTCACTCTCCTCTTTCACTTTCATCAAGAGGCTCTTTAGTTCTTCTTTGCTTTCTGCCATTAGGGTGGTGTCATCTGAGGTAATATAGTAATATCAGGAGATAGACAGATACATACTTATCCATAACGAAATATGTATTCATCCATAAGGAAAGCCAGACACTTTAAGTTTTAAGGAAAATTCACTTGACTTTTTGTGAATGGCCAGTTATTCAGCATCTCTGTGCTTCAGCTCTCTCATCTGAAAAGTGAGGGGAAGAACAAATAGTTCTTACCCTTCTAACTATACGGTAACATATATGAACTAGTTTTACTGTGGTGATCATTTTGCAACATGTACAAATGTCAAATCATTATGTTGTATCCCTGAAACTAAAATAATGTTATATGTCAAGCTGGGGATTTCCCTGGTGGTCCAGTAGTGAAGATTCTGGGTTTCCAAAGCAGGCAGTGAAGGTTTGATCTCTGTTCAGGGAACTAAGATCCCACATCCTGCCCAGTGCGGGCTCCCCATCCCCCAAAATGTGCTTACTCCTTAATTGGGTTAAAGTGAGAATTAAATGGGAAGATTCATGCAAAGAAGGCAGAACAGGCCCTGGCACACGAAAACATTGACAATAATTAATAATTCACAAAAATATCTACAGTGGAGGGGCATCCAATTCTTCCATTGAGGTCTAGGGTATCGTGTAAACTTTTTATTTTACGGATAGAATCAGCTGCGTCAATTAGTTTTGTCTTCTGGTAACATTTATTAAATCCCCATTCTGTTAGGTCTTGTGCCAGAGATTTAGTTGATCTTAATCTAGGTGAAAGAATCTTTATTAATCTTAATTCTTTCACCGAAGGAAAAAAGTTTACAGCGTTATTAAATCGCAAGTACATGCCAGATCTTCGGAAAGGTTAGTGTCAGAATCTAAACTAAGAAACGCCTTTGTGCTGTGCTTAGTCGCTCAGTCGTGTCCGACTCAGGTGGGAAGGTGAGAAGGGCTGGCTTTGAGGAGTATGTAAAGGAGGGAGCTCCCGGCTTCGGCCTATTGCTGGGTGTTTGGAACTCTCCCAGGCACCTTTTCCTACTGGTGGCTGAATAGGATGCAAGAGTTGCCCTCTCTTTGAGTTAATCACTTACATGCAAGTGAAGGCGGCAGCAGCCAGAGCGCCCTTCCCCCTCCGGGCTAAGGGCTTCATTCTGATATGTTCTGGCCACATCCTGCTCCTTGGCTCTCTTTAGACAGTGTTCCCGGGCTCAGGCGGGCCTCACCTGCGGCAGGTGAACCCAGGTATCCACTGATGTGGCCGTCCCCCTCCCCCCCTCCCCGCCCGGGGCCGAGGAGCTGCGGCGCGGGTTCCGGCCCC
>NW_011494735.1:8616732-8617168 GCF_000754665.1 Bison bison bison | reverse complement strand
GAGTTCCCCCGGCGGAGCGAGCGCGGGGCTCCCGGGACTCCTGGGAGGGCGAGGAGGACCCGGAGCCTGGCGAGCCACGAGGCAGCCGCACGGCGTCCCTGGTGAGCGGGCTGCTCACCGAGCTGTACAGCTGCACCGAGGAGGAGGAGGCGGTCGGCGGGGGCCGGGGGCCCCGGGGCCGCCAGCGGCGCCGAGACAGCCTCGACAGTTCCACCGAGGCCTCCGGCTCCGACGTGTTCCTGGGCGGCCGCGGCGGCGCCGGCGACTCCCGCGTACTGCAGGAGCTGCAGGAGCGGCCGAGCCCGCGGCACCAGATGCAGTACCTGCGGCAGAAAGGTGAGGGCCGGGGCGGGTGGGGGTGTCCGGGGAGCGTCCTTGTGCAGAGCCCCCTCCAGGTCTGCCGGCGCTCACCTGTGCGCACCTGTGCTGATGGGCC
>NW_011494735.1:8595519-8616483 GCF_000754665.1 Bison bison bison | reverse complement strand
TAGGGCGTCTCCTTTGATCTGTCGCGGCTGTCCACGGTGTCACGGATTCATAACTAGTCTTAGTTCTTACGTCCCCCCATTCCCTCTCGAGTCGGCGAGTGAAGCATCACTTGTTGGAATGGTAGCCACGGGTCTCCCCCACTCCCCGACCCCTTCCCCATCCTCGTGTTTGCAGAGGCCGGAGGCGAGAGGCAGTCCAGGTTCTAATTTCATCAGAACAGCTGTTAAGACGGGTTTGGAGTTTCTGATTTACCCATCTGAAATTACCTAGAGGGGCCCCAGGCGGAATAGAGGTGACCCTCGGGGCTGGTTTAAGAAGGGGGAAAAAAAGCAGCCACTTTTTTTTTTTTTTTAATCCGCCTTCTTTGGCTACGTACTTGAATAGTATTTAGTGAGGCAGAATAATTCAATAATGCAATTTCTAAGCAGAACGTGTGAAATCCAATGCTTAAAACGCCTGATTTCAAGAAGCTCACTAGGTGGATTTTTTTCCCCCTTGGGTGGTGGGTTAGTGGAGGGCCCTAGAGCAAAGTCGTTATCATAGCGTTTAACTGCTGGAAACTTCAGTTGAAGAGGTCGATCAGAAAATGGCCTTTGACTTTTGGGGGCAGAGGTTAGTTTGGTGTTTCTTTTGTTATCAGACTCTGATACTGCTGTCTTGTCCTAATTGAGATATTTTTTCCCCCTCAACTTGCCTTTCAGGCACTTACACTTACTTAAAATTATCTTTTTGTATAGATATATCCAGACCTCAATTTACAAAGTGAAGTGAGGTGTGGAAAACAAATGCTAAGCTATCATAACATTTCTTGAATTAATGTCCTTGTGCTAAATTACCAGAGAAGGGAGGAACAGGAATACTATGGAGTGGTCTCCTGTCTCCTATTTGTAAGATCAGTCTAGCTGGTACCAGAGGGGAAAAGAAACTGGAAATGGAGTAAATCTGTCTGCTTTCTGAAATCTGTGTAAACAGCTTTTGCTTCCTCTTTTGGCTTCCCCTGAAGATTTTTTTCCCCCAGTTGATTGTTACAAATGGCTTCCACCTTCCTCCCCCTGCCTGAGACTTTAGCTGGAGTCATGCCATTTAATTTTATACAATTATTTGGCTGTTCTCAGAGTGTCTGTTTATGCCAAGAAGTTCCGTAGGGCAATAGTTCTTTCAGAATCCAGCGAATCAGTTTTGAAGAATTATGATTTGGCTTTTTGTTTTTTTCACAAGGTTATTCACTTTTCATTACTGAGAGAATTTTGTGGATTAGTAATTTCCTTTTGGAAGAGGAAATTTGGCAAGCTAAAGTTTAAGGAAGAAAGAGGTCACAGTTTTGGAAATACAGATCACAATGAGTGACCACTCTCCTACTCATTCCTAAAACCTATAAGCGCCAGTTTTGCCCAGGTCTCAGTCTTAAGCTCCCTACTAATCTCCTCTTTCTTTGTAGTCGACTCTCTAAGGAAGAGCATGATGCCATGTTATGCCAATCCTACACACACAGATACACACCTTTATCAATAAACATCATCAGAGTGCTAAGATTGAGGAATCAAGTGATGGAAACTGCTGTCTGCTAAAATAATTGTACATCTTATTAGGTTATTTGATTTTTTTCAGGATCAAAAAATATCCTTCCTGACATAAAACAGTTAAGACTCTCTTATAAAGTAGATAACCTGTGTGTTAATTCTCTTTTCCCTCTATTAGGGATTTTGCTGAGGCACCTATTTAGATATTTAGCATGTGTGGGTCATTTATTTATGTGAGGCACCATAATGGTTTCTCAGGAAATCCAGGTGCTCTTCTCAGTGTTTTCATTAAGGGCGTGAACTTTGGAGTCAGCTTGAGTTAACATCCTGCCGCTCGCTGTTCCTTACTAGCAAGCTCTTTAACCTCTCTGAGTCTCATTTTCCTTACCTACAAATAGGGATAATAATGCTGCTGCTTCATAAGTCAGGCAGAGAAAAACAAATATATACTATCACTTATATGTGGAATCTAACAAATAATACAAATGAATTTATTTACAAAATAGCAACAGGCTCACAGACATAGAAAACAAATTTATGATTATCAAAGGGGAAAGCCAGGGGGAATGGATAAATTAGCAGTATGGGATTAACAGATGCACACTTCTATATGTAAAATAGATAAGCAACAAAGATTTACTATATGGCATAGGGAACTATATCTTGTAATAACCTCTAGTGGAAAAGAATCTAAAAAAATATAACTGGATCGCTTTGCTGTATATCTTAATCTAATACAAATATTGTAAAGCCACTACAACAAAAGAAAATACTACTGCTTTATAGCGAGGAAGTGACACTTATGTAAGTTAATGTGTATGAAGTGCTCATAAATGTTCAGTCGCTTAGCTGTGTCTGACTCTTTGTGACCCCATGGACTGAAGCACACCAGACTTCCCTGTCTATTACCAACTCCCGGAGCTTGCTCAAACTCATGTCCATAAACTTGAGGATGCTTATTTTAATTATTACATACACTGGAGTTCCTTAAAGAGGAGATGATGATCATTGATGATGATCAGTTGATGATCTCTTCAGTTTTCCTCATTTATTTAACACTGTGTTAGGAGCTATGGCTGATGCTGTGGGACATATAAAGATAAAGGAGACCTTATTTCTATCTTCCGGATATTTATATACCAGCAGATGTTGCTGTAAAACGTGTTTTCAAATTCAACTATGAGGATTTTTCCTATACTGGACAGTGCATATTATTCAAAAAAAATCATAGAGCTCTAGGTACCTTAAGAGTCACTGAAAATGACTCTTTTGTGGAAGGAAAGTGTAATTTAAATGCAAGATGATGATATTCCTACCTCTTTTGTTTCTAGAAGGAGCTACTTTAAACATTCAAATTTGCTCTATTTGAAGGAATGTAGATTTAAAGAGTCTGTGGTGTTTTCCTGTTGCTTGATTCCATATTTAATCATCCTCAGAACCCAAGTATTTTCAATTAACCTAAGTGTGTTCTTCTCATTATATCTCACATTTGAACTCAAGGTGAGAGAAATAATGGGCTTTTGTTCTCTTCTTCATAGCAATTCCTTATTCTTTATTGCTCTTTATATTAATGTTTATAAATGCTATTCACATTTGTTTCCCAGAATAATCTTGTATAATTTGAGACCTGGAGCACAGCCTTGTCTAAGATCAGACAGATAGTTGATTAATCCCAAGGCAGTTCTTTTTAACTCAGGGTCAAATGCATTTTTCATAATGAGGTCAACTGAGTATGACAGCTGTTAAAGCAAATACCCCCCTCCACTTGTGTTACTCAGACCCCCAAAGTTCACTTCCTTTGATCTCTGGAGTATTTTTCTTACTTTTGAACATTTCTTTTGTTCTCTCTGATCCTCTCTAGTTTCTCTAAATCTCTTTCAGAATGAGTAGATCCAAACTGCACACAGGACCTCTAATGAGGGCCTCGCCAATGCCACGCCAAGTAGAAGGCTTTGCTCGCCTGGCAGGTCACAGTATGGTGACTAATGATAACATTAAGTATAACTAATGAAACTCCCAAATTGTAATGATTATTCACGTAAATGTTGTGATCGCTTCTGATTCTCAAGTCTTTTTTCTTTTGTAGAAAAACTGATGTTGAGAGTATTAGTTTTATGGATATGAACTATCTTTTATTTATCTGATTGAAGGAAATTTATTTTCTACCATATTTGGAGGTGAAGTATTGTCCCAATAATCAAGCTCTTGGAAGACTGTGTATTTGAAACAAGATGCTCATCACTGCGTGTATCTACATTAGAAAATGTAGTATTACCTACTTTTAACTGATCATTTACAAAGCTGAGTACTTTAAAAAGTTGTTATCAGCTGTTAGGTTTATCATTGATTTAACAGACTAAAAACTTCTCTTTTCTTGCAAGTTTACCGTCTGAGCACTTTAATGATACAATTTTGAGTCAATGAAACATAAATTTGCAATCAGAGCTGGATATCTTAAGATTCTTTGCTTACATGTTACAGGTAGCCTCAAGAATACAGTTTATTTTACAGTATTTACATGGACAGGGCAGGAAATAGATGAGTGACTTACTTCATCAGAATCAGCTGAATATGTGTATGTAATTCTGGGTGAAAATTCAGGATTACTTGGTTTAAAGGATGTTCCAGAGATTTATCTTATGATCAGTATCATTTTGGAATTTGTATTCCTCTCAGAGTATTTATTGCTCTCTTTTCCTTTTTGCTGATAGACACGAATGAACTGGAGACAATCCTTCGAGAACTGAAGTACAGGATTGGCATTCAATCAGCAAAGCTACTTCGGCAGCTGAAGCAGAAAGATAGGCTTGTGCACAAAGTACAGAGGAACTGTGACATTGTGACGGCGTGCCTGCAGGCTGTGTCTCAGAAGAGAAGTAAGTGCGCAGTGGGGTTAGCCCCGCTGCCATGTGGGACTGGAGTGTTAGTGAAGCTACATCAGTAGTCATGATATTTTCGGATATTTATATTGAGAAATTTTAAACGGAAGCCTACCCCTTCAGCCTATCCCTTCTAGAACAACTCAGACCGTTTCCTATATTTTTCAGTTAAGTGTGTATTATTGGTTTGGCCCAAAAGTTTGCTTGGGTTTTCCATAAGATAGAATGGGAAAACCTGAATGAATTTTTGGGCCACTCCAATACATATCTGATGTTACAGACTTAGTTTTATTGTTCTAAATTTGAAGTAGTATTCTCCTTTGAAAATGGTTGTTTTTGCCTAGTGCTAAATAATGTCTAAAATCTTTATTTTTAAAATGGCAGCAGAGACACAACCTGGAAGTTATGCCTCTGCTTCCTTACGCTGTGTGTTGCTCTAATAAGTGAATTATGCAGTTGACTTAAAAGAAGGAGACTCTTGTCTCCAGGATCTTATAACTTACTCTGAAATCTGAAAATGATAAAATATTTTAAAAATTAAATTGTGTCAGGGGGTTAATCCATTCAAAACCAAGAGATGCATGGTTTGTTAAAAACAAAATGTTAGATTACTAATCCATGTTAGATACTAGATATAAAAGCTTATGAATCGGTTTTTTAAATTCTCCATGCAAGAGTTTTATGTTTTTTATTCTGCTAATATTTCCCCATTTTTGTTTTGTATTTTTTATTAACATGCAGCACGGCAGAACAGTATGTTCAGGTATGGTAAATATAGGCACAGTGATGTGTTTTGATGGAATGCAGCTTTTTAGGTGCATGTGAAAGTTGCCTTTTTGTTCCTTTACCTTCTCACATTTTGCGTGTAAAGTGACACTTCCTAGAGTTTTGTTTTTTTTTTTTAATTCTAAATTAAGATGTGTCTATTTGTGTAAAACAAGTTTCAGGGTTTGATTAGCTTCAGATAATATAATGGCTTAAATTACATTCTTATGTTTGTTATTTAAAAGAAAATACTGTTTGCTTCCTCTCCTTTTATTGTATCACTGTTATCCCAAAATTATTATTCATGGTGTTTACTGAAGAAGGTTTTGACCTAATTAAACAGAATACTGCTTTATTATTATAATGATGTAATACTCCATACAAGAAGCAAAAATGTCATTCCATAGAGGGTTTTCTCCAGAGATAGGTACTTGTCTGAAATTGCTGGAGAAGAAGGGTAGAGATACAGAAATATACATGTACATATATAGACATACTATATAGTACATATCTATCTGTATATGCATGTGTATCTACAAGAAGTTTCATGTGTTATAAGTATTTGATATTTTTCCATGGATTCTGGTTGATTCACTGGTATTCAGTAAAAAAGGTATTATTTTCCCTTTTAATGGTGAAATGTTTTGATCTTAATTTTTCTCTTGTCAACTATTGTTTTCATCTTCCCATTAGTATTGTTTGTTCCAGAAGTTAAAAACCCAGAGTGGTAAATGCATGGATTTGGATGTGTGGGCAAGTGTAAGTGGGTGATGGAGCCAGTGTTAGGAGAGAAAGGAAGGTCAGGTCAGCACAGTATCACGGGTTGGTAATCACCAGGGACTGATCATCATTTAGAATTTGACTTTGCTTGACTGATGAAAGGACTGGCTTTTATGTCTTTTAAGAAAAATACGTCCACAAGCCAGTGATTCAACTTGTGAACTTGCGGAGGCACCATTCCTATGTATTTTAGATTTTTGTCTCTTTAAATCTAGGGTTTTACATTTCAGAGAATGTGGGGCATAATGGCTCCTTTCCTGGGATTTAAATTCTCACTTAGCTAATTAGACTCTATTAGATGGAACTAATAGAGTATTTTTGTTGAATTAAGAAATAACAATGTCTCAGAATTATTCTCATCGTATGATACAGCATTATGATGTAGACATTGTTAGAAATTTGACTAAGTGGTTATTTAGAGAACTCTATAGAGATTTGGAAATGGCAACCCACTCCAGTATTCTTGCCTGGAGAATCCCAGGGACGGGGGAGCCTGATGGGCTGCCATCTATGGGGTCACACAGAGTTGGACACGACTGAAGTGACTTAGCAGCAGCAGCAGCAGCAGCAGAGATTTGGTGTTTAGTGACTGAATGCCTGAGTTCAGTAGTTGTACATTTGTCCTCTTTCCTCAAAGTTAGCTAATAACAGATAAATAGATGTATATAATTAGTCACTGAACTTTCATTTTAGTAGTGACTGTCAGTGATTCATTCAAATACAGCATTGTTTATATTTAATGTGCAGGAGTCCAGATAATCCCTATTTTTCTCTCCATATAGATTCAGTGCTTATGATTCTTTCCATAAGTGGTTTTTTCCCTTTCATAACATGCCATAGGGGAGAAGGCAATGGCACCCCACTCCAGTACTGTTTCCTGCAAAATCCCATGGATGGAGGAGCCTGGTAGGCTGCAGTCCATGGGATCGCTAAGAGTTGGACACGACTTCACTTTCACTTTCACTTTCACTTTCCACTTTCATGCATTGGAGAAGGAAATGGCAACCCACTGCAGTGTTCTTGCCTGGAGAATCCCACGGACGGAGAAGCCTGGTAGGCTGCAGTCCATGGGGTTGCATAGAGTTGGACATGACTTTCGCAGCAGCAGCAGCAACATGCCATAGAATAAAACAATTTAAATCTTTTATTAAAATGGGTTTTTCCTGTTGATACATGAAAGGGGATATATTAATTTTGAAATAATCATAGGTATGGATTATGAGCCAAAATGACTAGACCATTTTTATTTCTAACACAAGCACTTAGACTTTTTGATTTTCTACACCAAGTCTTATGGTAACATCCCTTTATTTTCACATTGGGGTGAGAATAAGAGCAGGATCAGTATTTGCCTTCCAGAACAGCAGATTTTTCCCTTATATTTTATCAGTCATCTAAAGGTAACCATAGTATAAGCACTTTAATTTTAATGATATAATTAATAATAAGAATAGTAGCAGCAGTTATTATTCATAAGTATGTGTTTTATGCCAAACTGTTGGTTTTATCTCTCGTAGCAATTCTGAAAGTATATTGTCTTTGCATGTGTGCTTAGTCATGTCTGACTCTTTGTGACCCCATGGATTATAGCCCTCCAAGGCTCCTCTGTCCAGGGGGTTCTCCAGGTAAGAATACTGGAGTGGGTTGCCGTTTCCTCCTCCAGGGGATCTTCCTGACCCAGGTATCAAATCTGTTTCTCCTGTGTCTTGGCAGGCAGATTCTTTACCACTGAGACACCTGGAAAGCCCATTTAGGCACATTTTATTGTTTTTAGGCACATTTTATTGGGAAATTGAGATTCAGAAAGTTTAAGTAATTTGTCTAGTGGCTGAGATGGAATTTGAAGATAGATATCCTAAAAATTCACTCTTTATACCATAAATTGTGACATAAGAGTGTTCTACTTTTTTTCTTAGCCACTAGATTGATACTGGATTACTGTTGGAGAAATAAGAAATTTTTAACATGCAAAGCATGTAATATAGAGTTTCAGGTTTATTAGAAATACTGCTTTAGCATTGTTTTCATGTGATATAAAATATCTTTTCTTGGCCAGGTGGATTATGGAACAAATGCATGTGGTGTGCAGGAAAATCCACCCAAAGACATTAAGATGATGGGAAGAATAAGATGACTATTTGGCCAGGAGTTTGACTCTGATGTTCAGATTTTTAAGCAGTTTGCTTATCCCATGGTTTGACTATTTTTCCTGAAAGCAGAAGGGAGGCCACCTTAGTGATCGGCCTTGCCTAGTTCTACAGTTTTTTGCATTGGTGCATTAAATGTTTAAATTATGCTGGTTGAATTTGTGAAAGGTGCTATCAGTCCAGTGATAAAATCTGGTGAAAACCGGAAAACTATGAAAAGCATATATATGAAAATAGTGTTTTCTTTTTTTAAAGAATTACTCTATTTATTTACTTATTTGGCAGCACTGGGTCTTAGCTGTGGCACACAGGATCTTTGTTACGTCATGCAGGTCTTTCATTGCAGGGTACGGACCCCCTAGCTGTGGCATGTGGACTTCAGTAGCTGCGGCACATGGCTCTCTAGTTGTGGTGTGTGGGTTCAGCCGCTGTGGCCGTTTCAGTAGTTGTAGCTGGTTCAGTTAGTTGCTGTGACATGTGGGATCTTCATTCTCAGAATAGGAATTGAACCTATGTCCCCTGCATTGCAAAGTGGATTCTTAACTACTGGACCACCAGGAGAGTCTTGGAAATATTGTCTTTATTTTTAGCCTGGTCAGTAAGTACAGGAATTTTAGGCAGCTTAGAGACTCATTTTATTAGTGCGTCAGCCCTGGCATCTTGATTATTATGATTATTATAATTAAATCTTGCTATCATAAATGCCTGGTAGAGACTTTTGTCAAGTAGGAGTGGTCATTGTTCTTCTCTGTCTGTGGTTATCTTCTCTGCAGTAGTACCTTGTCGTCTCTGGCAAGAGAAGGAATTTGTGTGACCCTAACCTTGGTGTCACTGACATTCAACATTTTCCATTAAGAAGCAATTCCCTTTGCTTTTTAAAAAATTATAAAAGTAATGCATTCAACCATCTATCTACTCCTAGGTATTTCCCCAACAGAACTGGAGATGTATATCCCCATGAAAATTGGTACATGAATGTTCATAGCAACTTTTTTTTTTTTTTATCATAGCCCCAAAGTGGAAACAGCGCAAATGTCAGTTAGTGGATGAATGGAAAACCAAATGTGATAAACCCATATGTTGGAATATTATTCAGCCATAAACAGTTATGAAGTTGCTAATTCATGTTACAACATGGATGACCCTTGAAAACATGCTTAGCGAAAGAAGCAGCCACAAAAGTCCACATACTTTATGATTCCATTTGAAATGTTCAGAATAGACAAATCCATAGAAATAGAAAATAAATTAGTCATTGCTAAGGCTGGCAGTTTGGGAGAACAGGAAGTGACTGCCGATGGCAAGGCTTTTTTGTTGGAGTGATGAAAATGTTGTGCTGTTAGATAGTACACAATTTTGTGAATATACTAAAAATCATTAAACTGTACAGTTGAAAAGGGTGAATATTTTATGGTATGTCAATTATATCAATAAAAACTTTAAATTAAAGGAACTTTGGAAAATACAGAAGTGTGAAAAAAAGAGGAAAAAATAATTTTCTAAAGATGGTCTCTTAAATTTTTGAATTTTTATTCTATTTGAATAAAAATATGAAGTTTTTAATATGAAGTTTTTCCAAAATCAGTGTACTGTATAATATTTCTGTATCCTGCCTTTTTCGTGTGACATACCGTAAACTGGTGCCATTGTCATACTTTATTCATAAACATAATTTTGAATGATTAATGCACTATTTTTCAGTCTACCATTTTTTTGTTGTTGTTACCATCTCATGGCAGTGATGAATCTCCTTTCAGTTGTGGGTACAGAAACTCATTATTTAAGCAATAAAGGAAACTGATGGACTTACCTAATTAAAAGTCCAGGGCTGTGCCTTCAGGTGTAGCTAAATCAGATACACGTGCTCAAAGAGCATATTTAAAAATATGCCTTCATCTCTTAGCTGTGCTTTCCTCTGTATTAGATAATACCCAAATGACCAACAGCAGCTCCAACACAGCAAACTTATCAAAAGAACAGATCTTTTTCCATAATTCCAGAAAGTCCCATAGTTCACTTTCCTTGACTTAGTTGGGTCACAGGCTTACTGAGAATCAGTCAATCCTTTTTTATATGTATGTAAGAAGGTGTTAGGGCTTCCCTGGTAGCTCAGTTGGTGAAGAATCTGCCTGCAGTGCAGGAGACCCGGGTTCAATCCCTGTGTCAGAAAGATCCCCTGGAAAAGGAAATGTCTACCCGCTCCAGTATTCTTGCCTTTAAAATCCCATGGACAGAGGAACTTAGTGGGCTACACAGTCCATGGGGTCGCAAGAGTCGAACACAACTTAGTGACTAAACCACCAACAAGGTGTTAAAGTAATAAGTGCTACGGGGAAAAACAACAGGATAAGAAAGATTTGGAGTTGCCGACAGTTGGTGTTGATGTTGTCAATCCTTTAAATTTTAACTATTCTAGTGAGTGTTTTAGTGGCTGCATGATTTTTGTTCTAATTTTGCTGATTACTAATGTGGTTCAGCACCTCTTTTACTATTTGTCTCTAAGAAAGATTGTCTCCTTTTTCTTATAGATTTGTAGGACTTCTTTATGTATTCTGAATATGAGTCTTTGTCAGATGTATGTGATGCAAATCCTTCTCCCACTTTTCTGGTTAGCATTTTCACTCTCAAGAGTGTTGTTTAGAAGGAATCTATGTATGTTCTGCTGGGAGTCATTCTTTCCTCTCTGGAATCTCACCTGCTACTTTGTGTATAGGGTCAGATTCCTGACATGTTTTGTTTCTTGTTGTTTAGTTAAGTTGCTCTTCCTGGGGTGTACTAAACCTGGTGATTTTTTTCAAAGCTTTTTTCCCCCCTTTTGTTTTAATATACTGAGAAAGAAATGGGAATGTTAAGATCAATTTTAGGAGTGGTGTGTGTTGCGTCTGACTCTTTGAGACCCCATGGACCACAGCACACCAGGCCTCCCTGACCTTCATCATCTCTCGGAATTTGCTCAAACTCATGTCCTTTGAGTCGGTGATGCCATCCAACCATCTCATCTTCTGTCATCCACTTCTTCTCCTCCCTTGAATCCTTCCCAGCATCAGGGTCTTTTCCAATGAGTCGGCTCTTTGCATCCGGTGGCTTCAGCTTCAGCATCAAGCCTTCCGATGAATATTCAGTGGTGTGTATGTTAAATAGCTATTCATTCTGGAACATGGGGACAGGGTTGTAATAAAAGGGTATGGAGCAGTTGAAAAAGAAGAGTGTCATTCAATGAACAAGAGTCCTTAGTTTTCATGTAGTCCAGTTTACTAGTCTTTTAGCTTCTTGGATGGCCAGCTTCATCGGCATGTGATCTGTGCAGACACATGGGGCCCGTGCTCATTAGAGCCCCACACTTGATTTAATGCTCTGTTGTTGCTGTTTATGATTTTAAGGGGTCCCATAGATTACAAAACCAGTGCTGCATTTATAGCTGGTGCTTTTTTATTCTCCCATTTTATTTTCAGAAAGTTTTAGTATTTTGTTTTCAGATCTTGAGTCACCTAGAATTGATTCATTTTGTTTGTGATATGACATAGGAGTCAAATTTCATTTGTCCATATGGACATCTAAGTACTTAGCCTAGTTTATCAGAGACCATCCTTTTCCCACTGCTCTGTGGTGCCATTTTTGTAAAAATGTCTGTATGTGTGTGGTCTACTTTGAAGATTTTATTCTGTTTTGTGTATCCTTGAGCTAATGCAACACTGTCTTAATTATTGTACTTTATGGAACCCCACCCAAGTACTCTTGCCTGGACAATCCCATGGACCAAGGAGCCTGGAAGGCTGCAGTCCATGGGGTCACTGAGGGTCAGACACGACTGAGCGACTTCACTTTCACTTTTCACTTTCATGCATTGGAGAAGGAAATGGCAACCCACTCCAGTGTTCTTGCCTGGAGAATCCCAGGGACGGGGGAGCCTGGTGGGCTGCCGTCTATGGGGTCACACAGAGTTGGACACGACTGAAGTGACTTAGCAGCATAGTAACTCTTGCTATCTGATTCTCTTGGTTCTTACACCTTGTTCTTCTTTAAGATTGTTTTATTATTGGCTTTTTGGGAGTAATTGATGTCTTTACAATGGTGGGTCTTCTGGTCTGTAAAGATGGCATTTTTAATTATTATTTATTATTATTCCAACTTATTTGAATGCTATTTTACAGTTTTCTATATAGAGGCCTTATATATTTTTACTATACTTATTCTTAGGATATTGAGTTTTCTTGATGCTGTTTTGAATTGGTATCTTTTAAGAAATTGTTTCTAGTCATTTTCTGCACATGAATTTTATACCTAGTAATCTTACTTTTTCTTTTGTTAATTTTAATAATTTATCGTAAAAGCTTCTGTTTTTTTCTAAGTGCAAAATCTTTATCACCTGTGAATACTTTGTTTTATGGATTTCTTTACCATCCTTTTATTTTTCTCCTCTTGTATATTGGTTAGGAACTCCAGTTTAATCTTGAATAGAAGCAGTGATAATGGTTGGAAATTTTTGTATCTTTTTTTAGATTCCACATATAAGGGATGTCATATGATATTACTCCTTCAAGGTACCTCTTTTTCCATTCTTTAGAAGAGATTGTGTAAGACTGGAATTATTCCTTTCATAAATGTTTGATGGAATTCACTGGTAAAATATTTAGGCCCTAAGTTTCTTTGTAGGAATATTTTAAATTATGGATTCAACTTTAAAAATTATAGCATTATTTGTATTCTCTAATTCTTATTCTGTTAGCTTGGGTGAGAGACATAGAGTTTGCCCATTTCATATAACATTTCACATTTACAAGCATAAAAATTTTAATAAAAATTTTGGGTCTCTTTAGTGTTTTAATATACTAAAACAATATCACTGATTTAAATAGAATTCACTTACCACTTAAAATATTATAGAATGTATCACCATAAAGAAGAATATTCTAATACATATATGTATATTGAAAAATAAACAAAAGGTGATGTATGTGGATATCTACCTATCAAGATTGAGTAACAAATATTACTGGCACATTAGAAGTCTCTGTGTGGAGAAATGCAAATCAAAACCACAATGAGGTACCATTTCACGCCAGTCAGAATGGCTGTGATCCAAAAGTCTGCAAGCAATAAATGCTGGAGAGGGTGTAGAGAAAAGGGAACCCTCTTACACTGTTGGTGGGAATGCAAACTAGTACAGCCACTATGGAGAACAGTGTGGAGATTCCTTAAAAAACTGGAAATAGAACTGCCTGTGACCCAGCAATCCCACTGCTGGGCATACACACTGAGGAAACCAGAAGTGAAAGAGACACGTGTACCCCAATGTTCACTGCAGCACTGTTTATAATAGCCAGGACATGGAAGCAACCTAGATGTCCATCAGCAGATGAATGGATAAGAAAGCTGTGGTACATATACACAATGAAGTATTACTCAGCCATTAAAAAGAATACATTTGAATCAGTTCTAATGAGGTGGATGAAACTGGAGCCTATTATACAGAGTGAAGTAAGCCAGAAAGAAAAACACCAATACAGTATACTAACGCATATATATGGAATTTAGAAAGATGGTAATGATAACCCTGTATGCGAGATAGCAAAAGAGACACAGATGTATAGAACAGTCTTTTGGACTCTGTGGGAGAGGGAGAGGGTGGAATGATTTGGGAGAATGGCATTGAAACATGTATAATATCATGTATGAAACAAATTGCCAGTCTAGGTTCGATGCAGGATACAGGATGCTTGGGGCTGGTGCACTGGGATGACCCAGAGGGATGGGATGGGGAGGGAGGTGTGAGGGGGTTCAGGATGGGGAACACCTGTACACCCGTGGTGGATTCATGTTGATGTATGGCAAAACCAATACAATATTGTAAAGTAATTAGCCTCCAATTAAAATAAATAAATTTAAATTAAAAAAAAAAGTCTCTGTTCCTCCCTGGTTGAGATCGGCTTTCTCCCTTGCATTTGTGTTAATTATTCCCTTGCTTCTCTTTATAGTTTTTCCCACCTCCTGTACATATTCATAAATAACATATAGTTTTAAAGAGCTGAGTAGCAAGCCCACCCCTACTTGTGAAGGGAAAGGGTAATGTTACCTCTGGAAAAGCTTTGAAAAGATAACCAGTTTCTGGGTCACAGTCTGATGAATTCACTGGAGCCCCTTCTGGGGTTGTCAGAGGGCAAGATTGTAAGCGGGTCGTGTAGCATTTGCCAGGACTGTAGTTCAGACTAGTTGCTGAATAATAAGCTAAGTTAGGGGAGTAGACTACTGCTTTTTTTTGTAATTTATTTTTTTATTGAAGGATAATTACTTTACAATATTGTGTTGGTTTCTGCTGTACATCAACATGAATCAGCCATAGGTATACATATATCCCCTCCCTCTTAAACCTCCCTCCCACCTCCCACCCCATCCTACCTGTCTAGGTTGTCACAGAGCACCTGTTTGAGCTCCCTGAGTCATGCAGCAAAATCCCCCTTGACTATCTATTTTATATATAGTAATGCATATGTTCCTGTGCTACTTGTCCATTTGTCCCACCCTCTCATTCCCCTACTGTGTCCACAAGTCTGCTCTCTATTACTTCTTGGCTGTGCTGGGTGTTTGCTGCTGTGTGCAGGCTTTCTTGTTGTGGCGAGCGGGCTCTACTCTCTAGTTGCGGTGTATGGGCTTCTCATCATGGTGACTTCTCTTGTTGTGGGGCGTGGACTCTAGGTGCACGGGCCCAGTAGTTGTAGCCCAGCTTAATTGCTCTGTGACTGCTGCTTATTTTTGATTTGAAGCCCGCCATGGCTTTGCTCCTGCTCTCAGAAGTAGGTCCAAGCAGAATACTTTTGTGGGTATGGAGGGGAGTAGAGAATAGGCACTTCATCAGCGCACTGAGATAAACAAGCCCAGGTGAGAATCTGGGCCAGCTCACCTGGGAATTCTCTCCTTTAGTTAGAAAGAGGGTCTAGTAGCAGGAAGCATCTTGTGTTGACTGCAGTCCACACCCCTGTGACCTGAGCTGCTGCTCCACTCCGCACTGGCCATGCTGTGTCTGAACCTGAGCTGCTGCTCCACTCTGCCCTGGCCATGCCGTGTCTGAACCTGAGCTGCTGCTCCACTCTGCCCTGGCCATGCCGTGTCTGAACCCGAGCTGCTGCTCCACTCTGCCCTGGCCATGCCGTGTCTGAAGTACACCTGTCATCTTGAGATCTCTCTTCACTCTTATCCTGGAGGTTGTCTTTGCTGTGTTGGATCTTTCTTCTTGTGTCCCATATTTTCTCCTTATTTTTTATATCATCGCCCATGTCCCCTTGAGAAACGATGCCTATGAGGTCAATTTCTGGAAACTGTGCAGGGATGGAAATTCTTTATTGTATCCTTGCTTCGATTGACACTTCTATTCCTGCTCTGTTGCCTCCTTGCTTTCATTGTTGGTCTAGAGAAATCTGAAGCCTTCTGATCTGTCATCCTTTGCACTGGACTGTTTATTTCTCCTTGTTGAAAGCTTGTGAACTCTTCTGTTTGTTCTTGGCCTTCTGAAATTCATGGTCAGGTTGCTTGGTGTGGGTCTATTTTCCTTCCTTGTGCTGGGTCTAGACAGGCTTTTTCAATCAGGCAACATGTCTTTCAGTTCTGGAAAATTTATGTGAATTAATTCTTTGCCTTTCCTCTCTCCTTTTTTTAAAATCAAGTTTTATTGAAATATAGTTGCTTTACAGTGTTGTGTTTCTGCTGTACAACATCCTCTATATTTTTATTTTTTTTCCTTTTTCCTCTTTCTGTAATTCTATTATTGTTTGGCTGTTAGAGCATCTGAACTAGTTCTGTAATTCTTTTTTTTTTAATTGGCCAGATATTCTTTTAATGAGAATTATAAAAGACCAAAAACATTTTTTTGCAAATCGCCTTTTTTTAAACCAATGATTTGCTTTTAATTACATATACTGTGTGAGACGATGCCTTCTTTTGCAAAACCAATAAATACAAGAACAAATTTTAAACATACGTGATTTGTCCAAGATATGTGGGGGGAGGGGGAGCCTGATATTTTTTCCTCAGTATTAAAAAAAAATCAGTACTCTCTAGCTTGATAAAGAATAAGTTTGAAGGTATGACTCAACTGGAGAAGAGAGGGAGGCCATTTTATAGCTGCTTTAAATAGCTCCTGATGGTTCTTCCAATATTACCTTTGCTTTCTGAAACCCATATCTTCACAAAATAGTTGAATTTAAAATATTTCTAATAAACTGATTAATGGGGGAAAATGTGTATCAAACACATGTATAAATTTTACCATCAACAGTTATGCATATCAATAAGACACTAACTTTAAAAGGTACAAAAAAAGTGAGAAAAACCCTAAATTACAGGAAAGAAAGTCAAATTTATTTAATGAAAAACTAGAATTAATAAAAATTAGCAAATACACACACACAAAAATATACACACAGCAGCAGGACTATTTATTGACTCACATAGAGTAAAAGCAGTGGTCTAAGACCACTCAACATGGCTTTTCAGTTAAAGGGAAAAAAAATCCAAACATGCACACACACACACACACACACACACACACACACACACACGCATGCACACAAAAAACAAGAACCCAGTATTTTTCTACAATATACTCAATCTACAACAAACACAAATTCAGAATTATTTTACAGTGCTTCCTTTCTTAATATAAAAGATGCCCATCTTGGGTGTGTGTATATATATATATGTATATATATATATATATTTCAGTGGCTTACTGTTGACTTATTTTTAAATATATTAGTGTTATTACATTTATGACATTAAATATATTGCATGTTACTACATTTATTTAATGGCCTTTCCTTTTATTTACCATCATGTGTCTAGCTTCCACCTACCAAAAATTTCTGATTGGTAGGCAGACAGGTGCCTTATTCTCTGAAATCGAGTGTGATGGTTTTAAACACTGGCCAGAAAATGTTTGATTGCCATTTCAACACATGGAAATAGTTACATTGATGCCTAAATTGCCATTTTCTGCAAAAAACTGTGTAACTCTGGTGTCAAAGACTAGGCAGTCGCTATTCGTAATGGCTGTTGCAATTCCCTCGTGAATAGATCGAGGCGTGGCTTCCCAAGTCAGCCGCCGCCTAGGACCGTTTAGCTCAAGTCGATAAGCATAGTCTTCAGCCTGTTTGCGTGTTCCTATCAGCTGTACAATTGCAAAGAATTGATGGTGACCAACATATTTTTCCTGTTTCTCCAAGACTAATGTGAAGTGAAAACCAAAACAGGAGTGCATCATCACCCAGTCAACAGCACCAGGAAGATTAATGCCTGTTGCAAGGAAAACTATGTCCTCTCCCTGCAGGGTTGTGATGGATCCATGCTGATGCATCAGATGCGGTATTACAGCATCCAGAGAGCCTTGCCATTTACACGAAGCACCAGGGCACGGACAGGAGTAAGGCCTAAACTCACAGAACTCTTCGTGGTCTGCTTTTTCTGTGTATGTCAAAGTTATTTCACATCCAGAAGATGCATATTTACAAGGGAAAAGGACTGAATCGGCCACTTTCTCCATAGCCAAGTTGCGAATGGATCTCAATGGGTCGCGGCAAGTTGGACAACGGGAGATCTTTGGGCGACAGTTGCTCCAAACAAGATGGCCACTGTGACACTGAAGAATGGGTGGTAACACATAGTCAAAGCAGATCGGACACTGAAAGAGACTCGCCCATTCACTGTTGCACGAAGTTGTGCCAGTCTGGGAGGTTCCAGTAGGTAACGCTGTTGCTGTCTGACGACTCATTTCTGTGGACGGAGAGCGCTCCTCGGCCCGGTCCTGGTTCAAACACGCTGGGTCGTCGCCAACCGCCGCCACCGCCTCTTCCTCAGGCCAACACTGACGGGACACTCTGGGTCGCTGATGCCGCTGGAGAGTGCGGCCCACAGCGGCCGCCCTGTCGCCCCCCAGGCCTCTGTCGCCCCCCAGGCCTCTGTCGCCCTTTCCCACACGCCTTCCCGCTAAACACCACACAGTGGTGCGGCCGCCATGGAGGCGCGGCCGCCATGAGGAGGTGCTCCGGCGTCCTGGGCGCGCTGTCATTCTCGTTTTGTTTCCTGTATCTGTTACTTTGCTTGCCTTTCTCAGAGATTATCTCAACTTTATTTCCCAATCCTGTTATGGGGACTTGTTTGGGGCATTGTTATTTGAATGTTTCATGTATATATACAGTATTCTGTTCTTATCTCATAGATGCAATATATTTTCTTATTGCTCTAGGGATATTAATTATGGAGACTTAAAACAGACACACAGAAAACAGCTATTTGGAGAAAATAGGCTGTACAGGAAGGAAAAAAATTTTCAAAACTGCTGTTCTGGTTCAAGTTCCCTGAATATTTGGTGGTCCTTGGCTGTCTGCTCTTAAATGTGAGGATCTAAAAGAATGACTTGAACTCTGTCTGAGCTCACCACTAGGGCTTATGGGCTTGGAGCTTTACTGAAGGGTTATCTGGATGGGACCTTTCTTATTCCCTACCCCCAACCCCCACCCCCCAGCCTAAGTTAGTGTCTTTAGGTTTTTCTTGTGGAGCTGGTGAGAGGCCTCAGGGAAGAGTCTCCTAACTTCTTGCCTGGGTGGAAGTTTTGTGGGGATAAGAGCTGGGTCTCTGCATTCAGCACTCAGGGTGCATATGGTCAAAGAATCCCTTGGTTTCAGGTCGAGTTCTCACTCTTAGCTGGTTGTCCAGCAACTCTGTTTTAACCCTTTTCAGGAACCAAAACTTCAGTCTCTTTTGCAGGGATGGTAGAGAAGCAAGTGGGGCTTTCCAGGTGGTGCTAGTGGTAAAGAACCTGCCTGCCAATGCAGGAGACCTCAGAGACATGGGTTTGATCCCTGGGTTGGGAAGATCCCCTGGAGGAGAGCATGGTAACCCACCCCAGTATTCTTGCCTGGAGAATACCATGGAGAGAGGAGCCTGGAAGGCTACAGTCCATGGGGTCACAAAGAGTTAACCATGACTGAAGTTACTCCACACAGAGGAGTAATTGACCAGCCTCATGAAGTAGAGGAGAGAATCTAGGGATCCAAATGTTTTTCAACAGCTTTATCCCAACTCTCCTTATTAAGCCTGGCTACCTCTTTCATGGAGTATGTGGTATAATAGAGTTTGGATTTCAGCTTTCGCATGTCATTTTGGGATCCGGCTTTCTAGGATCTGCTAAGTCAATTTCTACTTGTCTGTATGTTTTTTCTATACAATGTATTTCAATAACTCTATTGCTCTTGTCTGTGCTGTTTTTTTGTTGTTGTTGTTGTTTGTTTGTTTTTTTACTTCTTGATCCTTGTTGGTTATGATAAACAAAAATCTCTTAACTGTATTTTTAGTGTGATTTTGATGGGGACCAAAATTAGTTGGGACCAAAATTCATTGGAAGGACTGATGCTGAAACTCCAACACTTTGGCCAGTTGATGTGAAGAACTGACTCATTGGAAAAGACCCTGATGCTGGGAAAGATTGAAGGCCAGAGGAGAAGGGGACGACAGATGAGATGGTTGGATGGCATCACCGACTCGATGGATATGAGTTTGAGCAAGTTCCGGGAGTTGATGATGGACAGGGAAGCCTGACATGCTGTAGTCTATGGAGTCACAACGAGTTGGACATGACTGAGAGACTGAACTGAAAATTAGTTGGAATTTTTTTTGAATCTTCCTTAATCCAGATGTGTGTGCTCCTTTTTCATAAGCTTGTTTGTTTTTCTAGGTGGAAAGAAATGAGCATTTTTTCAACTTTACTGAAGTTTAATTGACTTAACTTAGCATTTAGATTAAGGTAGATGTGCCTTAACTTTGGAACATGGTTGCAGAATTGTGAATTTTGGCATAAATCTGATAACAGATTTAGGTAATGTCTTGATATATGATTAGCAGCTTGGTCTGCCCTAAAGTTACTTAGTAAGACTATGACTAGAATAAAGAAAGTAGCTTATCATTGCTTACAATACATTTTAACAACAGTTTCCTCTCATATTCTTTAAGCTCTTAGTGTCTTGCTGCCGAATTATTTTTTCATATTGTCATAATTTATTTTTTTATCCATATTGGAAATTTGTAAAATGTTTGAAAGTACTGTATAGCTTTGGAACCTCTCACTTCTGGGGAGATTCTTGTGACTTTGAAAGAAAAAACAGTAGATGTTTCTTGTGACCTCATCACAAAGAGAACTGGTTTTTAGACGGAAAAAATCAGTCTCAAATTCGTAATAATTTAGAGCTAGAAGAGAACTTAAACGTGATTTCTGTTTACTCCCGACCTTAGGGTTGAGCAAAATGAGATGTGGAAGAGTTAAAAGTGTTGCTGAATATAATCTAAAAACACAGAACAGAACAACAACAACACAAAAACTGAATCACTATGCTGTACACCTAAATCTAACCCAATATTGTAAATCGATTATACTTCAATTAAAAAAACACAAAACATTATGGAAACTGTGTTGATCGGTAACTCAATCAAGGCTCCCCTGGTTGGTGGTGTCCTAGTGATCATTTATGACAAAAGAAAACTACATTCATCAGCAGAGGGAGTTCTCTTTCTCTTTTTAGTTTTCCTAAGAACCGTGTTAAATCTATGTTCTCTGTATTGTTGGTCATTACTTGAATCCTAGTTCAGCCATGTAATTACACGAGGTGCAGTTTCATGTAAGTCCTTTGACATCCCTGTGCTTCATTTTTCTCATCAGTGGGGGTGGGGGGGCGGGAAAAAAACGGGGGCGGGACATGATGATAATACCTACTTCATAGGATGGTTATGAGAATTAAGTGAGTTAAATTATACAAAATGCTTATTGAACAGGGTCTGGACATACCGTTTTCTATGAATGCCATTATTCCTGCTGGGAGGAGATTTAGAGG
>NW_011494735.1:8594081-8595419 GCF_000754665.1 Bison bison bison | reverse complement strand
CAACATGTGGGTACTTGCCTTTTGAAGGCAACTGTGAAGGCTGTTGGGGTTCTTCACATTTTAAAAATTTGATAAGATGGGATTGTTTGAGGAGGAGATACTGGTTATCATAATTTGGGATTTAGACTTTTCAGCTCTTTGGGAAAGGATGGCTTACTCTTGTCCAATAGCATGGAAGGAGATTGCTCCTCTTTTGTGTGTTTCCGTTGAAAAGCTGATGGTTAAACATGTTTTGGGGATACACATTTTATCTGAAAGTAGGCAACTGCCTGTGTGTACAAGGCCAGTAGGGTCCAAGGTGAGAATCACCTAAGTCCCCCTTGAAGCCTTGCGAAGAAGATCTAGGAATAGAAATGATAGGAATGTGCTACGTGGCTAGGGGTAGGTGGGCTGGGGAAACATCCCAGGCAGAGATAATTGTAGAGGCTGTGAGGACATCAGTACTTAGGATGTACTTCTGGTAATCCTAGTATTTCTGGGTATAAAATTGGGCTAGTGTAACTGCCTGTTAACACAGAACGCTAATGTCCGTGAACTGCCTTCTCAGCTGGATTGAAAGCTGTTTGAGGGCATGGCTATTTGACAATAGCTATTGGATAAGTAAACATTTATTTTGTTAGTATACAGTACTGATAATGATAATGCAATATTATCTCTATGTGAGGGTGAAGTGAATGGAGAAAATTAGATGACGTCATTCTAGTTAGAAAGTCTGAAAAATAGGTTGAGAATTTATACTGTTTATAAATTTATATATTTATAAGTTTATATATCTCAAATGGTAAAGAGTCTGCCTGCAATACAGGATACCCAGGTTCAATCCCTGAATCTGGATGGTCCCCTGGAGAAATAAATATCAACCCACTCCAGCATTCTTGCCTGGGAAATCCCATGGACAGAGGAATCTGGCGGGCTACAACTTAGTGATTAAACAACAAAAAAGCAACAGGAGAATAGCCAAGACAAATTACTCAGCTATGTTTTCTTTATAGAGTATCTCTTTCACATCATTGTAAAATTTTACCTCTCTACTCTCAATTCTAAATATGGATCTGATTAACTCCCTCCCCAAACTGCAGGACCTTTATTTTCCTACCTACTTCTTGGAATTTTCGTCAGGATTTTACTTTTGATGTCATTGAGCAATAGTCTAGCATTTTTTTTTTCTGGGGAGGGCATGAACAAGTTGGTATTTGCAATGGACTCTGTATAGAAACATGTTTTAATGTTATGTTGGAAGAGAATTGTCTCTAACGAATGCACATCGTTGGCCCATGCCTGGTCTTTTAGAGCTCTTTTTTGTCTTATACAGTATCTTACACCATTTGCAGAAAGAAG
>NW_011494735.1:8573320-8593981 GCF_000754665.1 Bison bison bison | reverse complement strand
GCAGAAAGAAGTGTTCTGGGATGTGGTCACTAAGGCAACATCAGAATTTACTCTTTGGCCTGCGATCTCTCCCAGAAGCTTTCTGTGCTGTATGGAAGTTGCTATAGCTGGGCTCCTTGTTTTTTGTGTGTGTCTAGTTCTTCCAGCTCAAGGTGGAGATCTCCTCACACCTTACTGACACTACCCAGGGTTGACAGCAGAGGGCAGGCCTGCTCCTTTCCCTGACCTGGGACCTGCACTCTTCTTCCTAACTGGGTCTGCTGCCTCTGACATTCAGCAGTTTTCTGACTTGTCAGATCACAGTTTCTGGCATCAGTTATGTAATATAATTCAAACCAGTGGAGAAGGGACAGAGAAATCATTTCCTTGTTTTCTGTATACATCTTGGATTCTTTCTGGGAAGATTCTTTTAGCCCACGTTGGTGGCCCTCTCTGAACTTTTTCTGCCCTATTTCTCCCAGGATGACCCATAAGAGGTATTAGGGATTCGACTCTCTGCTCGTGTAATGTGAGAAGATTGTGGTCCTCAGGTGTAAGATTCAGCTCTCTATTCATGTAATGAGAAGGTGTGGTTCTCAGGTGTTAGGTGATGATTCTTAATAGGTCATCAAGGAAGCTTTTCAAGTTTGATTCCTGCACTGAGAGCCACATCCATATGAATAGATTTGTTGTTGTTATTCTTGGAAAGACGTGATATTATTTCTCCTTTGTAGAGCAGGTGCTAAGTTGGCAAATAGTATTGGGCTGTGAGTTCAGGAGTCCTGGATTCTGTGTCTGATGCTGTTGGTTTTTCTGCACATCATCCTGCTTGCCTTTGTTCATATATTTGAAGAAACAGTATTCTTCTAGGGGACTTACTGGTGACTCTTCATAGTATCTCATTGAGGAAAACAACATGTCCTCTTTCAAAGTTTTAGCCTTTGTATTTGTGAGCAGAAACAATTCACCCCATGTCAGAAAAACAACAAATTTCCCAAACCGATCGTTAAAAAATTTAGTTGCGATGTTTATCCCTTTATTTGAGTGAAAGTTGAACAGTGAGTGGAAGGTGTCTCCGTTATTGTCATTGTCATGCTGTGCTCAGTCATGGCCGACTCTTTGTGACCTCATGGACTGTAGCTCGCCAGGCTCCTCTGTCCATGGGATGTCCCAGGCAAGAACACTGGAGCTGGTTGCCCATTTTGTACACCAGGGGATCTTCTTGACCCAGGGATCGAACCCACGACTCTTCTGTCTCCTGCAGTGGCAGGTGGGTTCCTTACCACTAGTGCTACCTGGCAAGCCCTAGTGTGCTATATAGTCCACAGGGTTGCAAAGAGTCAGACATGACAACAAAGAGTCAGCAGCAGTAGCACACACACGGGCACCTGGGAAGGCCAGTGGTTTGTGAGATTCACTCCACCTGTGTGGACCAGTCACCTTCAGCATCCAGTGGTATCAATGTCCTCTCCATGGATGGCTGGGACCATACTTTCTTAAACTTTCCCATTAAGTTAATACTCCTTGCACTTGAATTTCAGTCTGTGTTTTACTTGAAACTATATCCAGAATTGGTATCAGTGCTGTAACTATAGTTAGGGAATGGGAGTCTCAGAATGAGTAAATGACCTGACTGGGATTTCCCTGTTAATCAATCCAATGCTCCTGTCAATTTATAGAATAATGAAATTTGAGATCCTTGGGGACCAGCTAGTCCAGCATGCTTATTTTACAGGTGAGGAAATCGGAGGCTGAAAATGGCTAATAAGATGGTTGCAACTACCTCACATCTATTAGGAAGGCTGCTGTTAAAAAAGAAAACAGAAAATGATTGTTGGTGAGAATGTGTGAAAAACGGAAACCCTTTTAGAGGGACAGTAAAATGGTGCTGTTGCTATGAAAAATGGTATGACAGTTCCCCCCAAAACTAAAAATAGAAGTACCGTATGATCTCACAATTCTGGGTATACAGTTGTCCCTCGGTGTCTACAGGATCACTTCCAAAATCCTTGGGTGCTTGAGTCTTTCTGTATCTGTAGTGCATATCTGTGGAGTCAACCAGCTGCAGATGGTGTAAAAAATCTGCATATAAATGGACAAGCACAGTTCAAACCCATGTTGTTCAAGAGTCAACTGTATACCCCAAAGAATTGAAAGCAGGGTCTAGAAAAGATATCTGTACACCCATGTTTATAGCAACGCTTTTCACAGTATGTGAAAATATTCCACAAGATGTGGAAGTGACCCAAGTGTCCATCGACGGATGAACGGATACATGAAATGTGGTATATACATATGTGTGCTTAGTTGCTCAGTCGTGTCCGACTCTGTGCGATCCCATGGACTGTAGCCCACCAGGTTCCTCTGTCCGTGGGGATTCTCTGGGCAAGAATACTGGGGTGGGTTGCCATGCCCTCCTCTGATACATACATATGGTGGAATCTTATTTACCATTTAAAAGGAAAACAAGTCTCACATATGCTAAAACATGGCTGATCCTTGAGGACATTATGCTAAGTGAAATAATAGTCACAAAAAAACAAATAGGTACCACTTATATGAGGCATCTAGAATCATGAAATTCACAGAGACACAAAGTAGAATGGTTGTCACTAGGGGCTGGGAGGAGGGAGGATGAGGAGTTGTTTAATAAGTAGAGTTTCAGTTTGGAAAGATGAAGATTTCTGGAGATGCATTGCACAACAGCACGAATGTACTTAACATTATTGAACTGTACATGGAAAATAAAAGAGGGTAAATTTTATGCATATTTTATCACTCCCCCTCAAAGGTCTTATGGCCACTTGGATAGTTGGAGCTTCCTTGCCTCGCAACTATTCTGTGCTTGTCCTCATATGCCATTAATGACATTCTTCCCACAAAATCAATCATGCGCCAGAAGCTAACACATCCTTTCCTAACTGGGTTGTCACCACCCAGAAAGATCATTTTCATTGTTGACATGTGGTTGCTGTTTGATGCTCCATTGTTGAAGTGTGGTTGCTGTTTGATGCTCCATCCTCCTCTCTTCAAATTGTTCTTTCCCACTCTGCGCTCCAGGCAGGATGAATTACAGCTGGTTGTAAAAATTCACCACATGCTCTTGGCACGTGCTATTCGCTTTGGTACTCTCCTCTCCATTACCTCTCTATGGTAACTTCTACTTTTAGGATCCAGCTGAGGCATCATGTCTTCTGGAAAGTACCTTTGACCACAGACTCTGAATCTGGGGCTTCTCTGTTCAGGCTCGTCCTGGCCACATGGAGTTTTCATGCTTCTGTCCTGTGGTCTGTATCTACCGCTGGACTGTGCCTTACTTATTTGACGTTCCCGGTGTCTAGTACTCTGCTTGCATGGGGTAGTTGCTCAAAAACCTCTGCTGAAAAAATAACTGTCTTGGAAGATGCTGTTGTAAGAGAGGCATATTCAAAAATGTACATCATCAATCACTGATCTGCAGCTCTCTGGCTTCTTTTTTTAAAGAATATCTCTCATCTTTTTAAACTGGTAAAATGTAACCTAAACTGCACCATCTTTTTAAAAATAATTTTATGTATTTATTTTTCACTGTGCTGGGTCTTTGTTGCTGTGCAGGCTTTTCTCTGGTTGTGGCAAGCAGGAGCAACTCTCTAGTTGCAGTGCACAGGCTTCTCATTGCGGTGGCTTCTGTGGCAGAGCACGTGCTCCAGGGCTTCAGGAGTTGTGGCTCTGGGCCCTAGAGCTCAGGCTCAGTAGTTGTGGCCCACTGGCTTAGTTGCACTGTGGCATGTGGGATCTTCCCAGGCCAGGGATTGAATCCATGTTTCCTGCGTTGGCAGGTGGATTCTTTACCACTGAGCCACCAGGGAAGCCCCTAGATTTTCCATTTTAAGTATGTGGTTCATTAGTATTCCGTAGAGCATAGTTGCTGTGCAGCCATCACCACCATCCGTCTCCAGAACTCTTCATCTTGCAGAACTGAAGCTCTGCACCCATTAAGCAAAACTCCCCGGTCCTCTCCCCAGTCCCTGGCAACCTCCACTGAGTATGGGTCCTTTTACCATGGGCTTATTTCATTTAGCAGAATGTCCTCAAGGTTCATCCGTGTAGTAGCAGCATGTGTCAGAATTGCCTTCATTGTTAAGGCTGAACAATATTCCACTGTGTGTAGGTAACGCATTTTGTTTATTCATTGATCGACACTTAGATTGCTTCCACCCCTTGGCTATTGTGAATAAGGCTGACTTGAACATGGGGCAGCTCTGACTTACTAAGCATGACAAGCCTGTCCTTGTGTTGTTCACACAGCATCACATAAACACAGCTTTCATACTCTGAATTCTTCCTACCTCCATCCTGAGTCATTTTTCTCCATCCATCTGCTTTCTTCCCTGTTTCAGTCTCCCCAGTTTAGGTCTTGTAACTTGTTTTCCTCACTTAGAACTGCTTCTGTTGTGACAAACCCACAGCCAGTGTAATACTCAAGGGTGAAAAGCTGAAAGCCTTCCCACTAAAATCTGGTACAAAACAAGGATGTTCACTCTTACCACATCTCTTCACCATAGTATTGGGAGTCCTAGGCACAGCAATCAGACAAGAAGAAGAAACAAAAGGTATCCAAATTGGACGGGAAGAGGTAAAATTGTCACTCTATGCAAATGAAACCATAGAACTGCTTCTGTGGTTTCCCTCTGCATCTGTGATTCACACTCACCCTCTTGTCTGTTGTTTCAGATCAGTCATGCTACAGGCCCAGTTGTGGAAGACCTGTTTCTCTACCTCGTGGAGTTTGGGATCTTTTGACAGAATGTTTTCCCTTCCCTCGTCTATTGTCTCCTTCCCATCAGCATTTTCTCTTCTGCTTTGCCAGCTATTCCCACTGGAGAAAGGAAGCTCCACTGGCAGCAGCCTTCCCATGCTCTATTCAGTGTGAAGCAACTCCTTCCTTCCCCTTGACCCCTGCTGCTTCCTTTCCCCCATCTCCCACGATTGCAAGGCTTCGGAGACATCAAAAGTGATCTCCTGAGCTCGAGATGACCTATTGCAAAATACAGCCCCCACTCCCAACAGCCGTTGTTAGGGAATCTGGTGGGAGAGGGGTTTGTTTCACATCTTTTCTGCCTGGTATCCTGCTTCTCCAAGGTCACGTGCTGTCTGTCCCTGTAGCACTGTCTTTTCTCTTCACTCTAAGCCTGTTCCTCCTCTCTTAGTCCCCAAAGTACCGCTGGCGGGAGGCTGGCTGTGAGTAATGTCCTTGACTGAAGGTTTTAGGATGACATGGAGGAAAGCTGCAGCATGGAAGGATACAAGAGGTGGTTGACTGGTGAACTGAATCTTGGACATCCTTGCTTTTAAATGTTCTTGGGCCATTTTCCTCTGGGCATTTCTCCCTGACAGTCTTTTCCTTTAGGTTCTAGTAATCTGGTGGCTCAGACGGTAAAGAATGTGCCTGCAATGCAGGAGACTCAGGTTCGATCCCAGAGTCTGGAAGATCCTCTGGAGAAGGAAATGGCAACCCATTCCCGTATTCTTGCCTGGAGAATCGCATGGACAGAGGAACCTGACGGGCTGTAGTCCATGGGGTTGAACAGAGTCTGGACACAACTGAGGGACTAACACTTTCACAATAATCTATTTAGGCTTCCCAGGTGGTGCTAGTGGTAAGCAGGAGATGTAAGAGATTCAGGTTTGATCCCTGGGTTGGGAAGATCCCCTGGAGAAGGGAATGGTGACCCACTCCAGTATTCTGGCTTGGAGAATCCCATGGACAGAGGGGCCTGGTGGGCTATAGTCCATCTGGGTCGCAAAGAGTCCAACAGGACTAAAGTGACAGCCCAAGCACAATCTATTTTAGGGCTCAACTGCCCTTGCGGTCAGAAAGCCAGAGGATCAGGAGTTAGACGGTAAACCCGCACCACCACCACCGCTGCTGCTGCTAAGTCACTTCAGTCGTGTCTGACTCTGTGCGACCCCAGAGACGGCAGCCCACCAGGCTCCCCCGTCCCTGGGATTCTCCAGGCAAGAACACTGGAGTGGGTTGCCATTTCCTTCTCCAAAGCATGAAAGTGAAAAGTGAAAGTGAAGTCGCTCAGTCGAGTCTGACTCTTAGCAACCCCATGGACTGCAGCCTACCAGGCTCCTCCATCCATGGGATTTTCCAGGCAACTGGAGTAGGGTGCCATCGCCTTCTCTGAAAGCTGCACCACTGGGCTTGCCTAAATTTTTCCTCACAGGAGAGTCAGCTGTAGTTAACTTTGCTGCCTGTGCTACCCTTCTACATACCCTTCCCAGCTCATCTAGAATGAGCTCAGGTAGGATGATGGAGGCATTCTAAACACTTCTGTTTGGCTAAAGTTCATTTTGAATCAAGTCATACAGTAAATTTTGTTTTGATTTTTAAAACTTTTTTATTGAATGAAAGATTCTTTAAATTCTATGGTGCTTTACAGTTTTTAAAATGTTCACACACATGATTTCATATAATCTCATAATAACCCTTTTTTCTCTTTTCCTCTCCCCTTTTATATTGCCCTTCCTCCTTCCCAGTGGTAACCACTGGTTTGTTCTCTGTATTTGTGAGCCTGCTTCTTTTTTATTTTATTCACCAGTTCATTGTGTTTTTTAAGTTCCATATATAAGTGATGGGTTTCCCTGGTGGCTCAGATGGTAAGAAAATGCTGAAGAGCAGGCTTTGATCCCTGGGCTGGGGAGATCCCTGGGAGAAGGGAATGACAACCCACTCCAGTATTCTTGCCTGGAGAATTCCATGAACAGAGGAGCCTGGTGGGCTATACAGTCCACGAGGTTGCAAAGAGTCTGACATGACTGAGTGACTAACACTAACTAACTGCAGGTGATATCATACAGTATTTCACAGAGCACAGTGCCCTTTAGGTTCATGCATGTTGCTCCAAGACATTATTACATTCTTTCTTAATGGCCAAGTATCATTCCATTGTGTGTGTGTGTGTGTGTGTATACACACATGCACACATCCTTTTTACCCATTCATCTTAGGTACCAAGTGTACCTAAGTGATGTACACTTAGGTTGCTTCCATTGGGGTGCATGTATCTTTTTGAATTAGTGTTTTTTGTTTTTCTTCAGATATATACCCAGAAGTTGCTGGGTCATATGAATCCTCCCTAGCAGCTGCACCAATTTACATTTCCACCAACAGTGTATGAGGGTTCCCTTTTCTTTACGTCTTCGCTGGCATTTGTTCTTTGTGTTCTTTTTAATGACAGCCATTCTGACCGGTTGTACACCAAATTTTGTAATGGAAGTGTTGGACATCCAGCAAGGAGGCATCTGAAGCATTGAGTCACTGCATCAAAGCCTCAACATCAGCAAGTGGTTAATGAGCTTTTTCTGTTGTGTGTGATATTGTGCAAGAGTTTCAAACACATTTTTAAGAGTCTGGGCAATTTAGTCTGAATCATCTCCAATGTTACCCTGACTCTGGGACACAGTGATTGTGACAGCTGGTCCCTGCACAAGAGGAAGCACAACAATGGCACAGAAATTATTCAAGAACAATTATACCCAAAGTCCTCATCATCGAATGTTTTCTCTCTATGGAGAGGATCTTTGGTTTGTCGCTTTCTCAGCCCTTGAGCCTGTTTCCTGTTTCACATTTGACAGATTATTTTCAGAGACAAATCGTATCTGCAGTTTCTTGGGGGAACTTCAAGGGGGCCCAGATTTTTCCTGGATGAGTTATAAGGGTGGTTGATGCAGAAATGATTGTCTTGTGAGGTTTCCACCAAGCCCCATGTCGCCAGGGGCTCCTAGAGGAAACAGCTGGTCTTCAGTAATCCTTCCCTAAGAGCTTCACCCATTTTCTCTGGCATCATGGAATCTTTTTATTTAATTGGCAGTGCTATGTGGACCTTGTTGATGCTGCTTCTCTGTTATCACTACCAGTACCTTGTTTGTTTTAGTAGGTAAATAATACATGGGGAGTTTAAGGAGATGGTGGATGTTTCATTCACTTGGTAACATAAATGAGGCTGTGAACAAGTCTCCTTTCAAAACTTCCAGAGTGTTTTTGGTCCTGCTTAGATCAGAACTATCTGGTTATATTTTATTGGCTTGGTGTAGCTTTTCAGGGAGGTGGACCTGGGTTCAACTCCCAGCTCCACCACTTATTAGTCATATGACCTTGGGAAACTTACTTAACCGCTTCATTTGTTCCTTCTTCTTTCCTTTCTTCCTTCAGGAATAAAAAAATTTAAAAAGTACAAGGAAAAATACAATAAATTCCTATATTCCTACCACTCAGAATTAACTATTTATAGTTGAATCTATTTTCTTTTAGTCATTTCCCTGTCATGCTTAGTAAAAAATTATTACCCTGATGATATATGTGTACACTCTCCCTTTACTCCCCACTTCTTGGGGAATAATGCTTACCTTGTGGGGTTAAAATAAGATAAGAGACCTAAAGCACCTAGCCAGTGCCTGAGCCATAGCAGACAGCTGGTGCACGGTAGCTGTTATTTATTTTTCTCCTTCCATCCTTACTTCTCTCTTTGTGCATCTCCATTAGAAACTGTAGTCCTCGAAAACTGACAACCTTCTAAAAATGATTTTTTTCTTCCACAAACTCTTTTCCCTTCTAGGGTGTATTTGTAGCCCCCAACTCAAGGAATTGATATCAATACGTGTGGGAATGGATAGAATGCACCAAACAACTTATTTATATTGCAAATAATCAAAATACATTGAAAGGCCAGGACTTGCTGGTGAATGATGGATTACATTTGGGAAACCCTTTAAAACAAAATGATTGAACCAAATTTTAGATAACTGCATGCATTATTTTAAAAGCTGTGATATTGCAGGAATAGAAAGATTGAGATGAAAATTGCTTATTTAAACTCTGCTTAGGAAGATTGGTTTCTTCCTTGTAGTGATCTTGCAAAGCAAGAGGCTTTTTAGTAATTAATACTAGGGCTTTATTAATTTATGAGAGCAGAGAAGGATTAGCTTGTTTGCACTGAAGTGAATTCTTTCCAAGTAACATGTTGAAAAAATTAAATGATGAGAAGTGCAAACAGTTTGTCAATTTAAATGAATATTCCTTTTTATGGGCTTCCTAGACTTGTTTTAGGAGAAGGCAATGGCACCCCACTCCAGTACTCTTGCCTGGAGAATCCCATGGATGGAGGAGCCTGGTGGGATGCAGTCCATGGGGTTGTTAAGAGTCGGACACGATTGAGCGACTTTGCTTTCACTTTTCACTTTCATTCATTGGAGAAGGAAATGGCAACCCACTCCAGTGTTGTGTTCTTGCCTGGAGAATCCCAGGGACGGGGGAGCCTGGTGGGCTGCCGTCTATGGGGTTGCACAGAGTCAGACATGACTGAAGCAACTTAGCAGCAGCAGCAGCAGCAGCAGCAGACTGGTTTTGAGGCTTCCCTTGTGGCTTAGCTGGTCAAGAATCCGCCTGCAATTTGGGAGACCTGGGTTCAATCCCTGGGTTGGGAAGATCCTCTGGAGAAGGGAAAGGCTACTCACTCCAGTATTCTGGCTTGGAGAATTCCATGGACTGTATAGTCCATGGGGTCGCAAAGAGTTGGACACAACTGAGCGATTTTCACTTTCACTTAGACTGGTTTTGCAATAAAATCTCTAGGCCCAAAAGCAAGGTAACATAATTAAAGAGCAAAGACACTCAAGTGACCAGGTGGCATCGTTTGTAACCTACAACAATGTTGATGTAAAAACTTTCAAGATGTCTTTCCTTAAATTCTAAGTGCCTTTAATACTGTATACTAATGATAACAATAAATCATTTATAAAGAACTTACTCTGAGCCAGACAGTACCATAAGTGCTTTCCTTGTATTATTTGATCCTTAGAATAACTGTTTTGAAATACATTGTTTCCCATTTAATGGGTGAAGAGATGAGATAATTAACCTACCCAAGTTTATGTAGTTCCTGAATGTTGGAGCCAGGTTTCAATCCAGGTAGCTGGTTCTAGAGTCTGATTTTAGCTGGTGTACTATCCTGGAGGTTCCCCAGTAGCTCAGGTGGTAAAGAATCCACCTGCAATGTGGGAGATCTTGGTTTGATCCCTGGGTTGGGAAGATCCCTTGGAAGAGGGCACGGCAATCCACTCCAGTGTTCTTGCCTGGAGAATCCCGTGGACAGAGGACTGCCAATAGCTAGAATTTAGGAGTGTTTTACCTGATGAAAGTGAAAGGCACTCAGTTGTGTCCGACTCTTTGAGACCCCATGGACTGTGGCCCACCAGGCTCCTCTGTCCATGGAATTCTCCAGGCAAGAATACTGGAGTGGGTAGCTATTCCCTTTTTCAGGGGATCTTCCTGACCCAGGGATCAAACACAGGTCTTCTGTATTACAGGAGAACTTTTTACTGTCTGAGTCACCAGGGAAGAGTAGAACACATATGTGATATTTGAGCATCACATATATTTTGGAAACTTGTCAGGGAGACTAAGAATAGTGATTATGGATTTTTTTTGGATACATGGCATAAATGTCAGTCAAAATAACTTCATAAACACATCTGCTTATTTCTCTGGTAGTTGAATAAAAAGTCCTCCACCCCTGCTTTTTTTTTTTTCTTAAAGAGTGAGAATGTCTGGCTCTCTTCTTGACATGAGTTTATGATGTTGTTTATTGTTCGTGTTCTTGTACTGAGTGTCAGGTGTGTATGAGCCCCATGCTGCTTGCAGGCAGGGGAGGCGAGAGATCCAACAATGAAGAAGTCTTAGATCCTGTGTTCAATGCAATTTATGTTCTACTGAGAAGCGTGTAAATAATTCAAGGGTGTGGGTCAATGAGGTGTGGCGGTGGGAGAAGTGTGGCGTCTGAAATATAGGCAGTTACCATTTAAAAATGTTCAGTCAGCAGGATCCCAACCTGATATTCTTTGTGTCATAAATGCAATTAAAAAAATTTACTGAGTTCTTACTGTATTTTAGGCCTCATGCTAGAAAATTATTTTGAACTTTCCTAAAATGGACTGTGGTACTTATTTTCAAGCATTAGGAAGATTTAAAGTTTAGAGAAGCCAGAGGTAACTTTATTTAGACATAATCTATTCCCTCCTTGGGAGCTGGTGTATGTGATTGATGCTGGCATTAGGCCAGAGTGACGTACTGCCCTGTGACACTCTGTGGCAGGCTGGGACAAAAGACAGTGGCAATTAAAGTGTCAGTGCTGCTATATTACGTACATGAGTATACTAGGCCACACCTGTATTGCTTCTAGAACAGAAGAGCACTTGGGAAGTATATTTAGTAAAAGTGTCTGCTTCCTTAGGAGTTTTTCTCTGTTACCAAAACTTTACATTGACTTGCAAAACTGGAACACATAGATGACTATTTTTAAGACTATACTGGTGAATTCCTGTGTCTGTGGAGGTAAAGATAAAAGTGAGTATCAGTCACCAGACTTGCTACCGTTTAGAATGCTGAGGCCTATATTGACTGACATACAATAAAATTCCTCTTACCCCCAAGTCTCTGTCACCCGCATAATTCAGGAGACATGTGTTTTCCTTTTAATGTAGTTCCTAATGTGATTTTCAGTTCCTTTCTAATGCCTGTCCCGGCCTCTCAGACAATGAGAATAAAAATATAAAGACAATGTAAGATTTTTTGTAAATACATAAAAATTCAGTTTGTTCAGGCTCCTCTTTTTAAGTCAAGAAAATATAATGATACATTTAAAAAATATCCTTAATGAGGATTGAAGCCTCATTAAGCCTCTTTTTTGCTTAAATGTCAGTTTATCTGAAACTATAATAATCCAAGCTGTATTCTCTAAGCATTATAGTTGGTCAGTATTTATACTGGATGGAGGAATTCTTAGAAAGTAATAGACTCTGAATATCCATTCAGTTGGCCTCAGAGAATCGTAGTGTTGGAAGCTGTCTTACTGATGATAATAGTTGAACCTCATCTCATTTTAAGTGTCCTTTCACAGCACTCCTGACTGCTGGGCTTGCAGTCTTTGCCTGGGAACTCCAAAGAAAGGGCATTATGATCTCCTGAGGCTACGATTTACTACAGTTAGAGTGTCCTTAAATTCTGATGTGTGCCTCTCTGTAACCCCATTTAGCGGTTCTGATTTTGCACTTTGAAGTGAACATGAATATATAGTCAATATTCCTTCCCCTGAGTGAGAGCATGAGGGTAGAAATGCTAAAAGGGAGCATCTGGTGAGGACCTCAGTGGGGTGTTCTAGCCAGCCAGACTTTCCCTGTAGGTCAGGTCCTGGGCCTGTTGTGCAGACTTCTGGTAGACTGTGAACAGGGCTATTTTATTTAACCTTTATTTTGTACAGTTGTCAACAAACAACTGAAGAGAACACCCCAGTGCAAAGGTATTGAGTGACTGCTTTTCATCACTACAGTGTTAGAGTCTTGACTTTCATTATGCGACCCCATTCTCACAATTACTCGAGGGTAAGTATCATTAATTCCAAAGAGGAGAAACTGAAACCCAGAAATTAAGTAACTTGCCCAAGGACATAGAGCTAGTAAGTATGGGCATTGACATTCTAATCTTGGTCTCTCTCCTGCATCATCAGGATCTTCCTTTTATTTTATTTTTTATTAAATTTATTTACTTTAAATTGAAGGATAATTGCTTTACAGAATTGTGTTGGTTTCTGCCAAACATCAACATGAGCCAGCCATAGGTATACATATGTCCCCCCTGCCCTAGGACCTTTCTGACGCACCATGTTGCCTCCTGGAGGCCTTACCAGGTGTAGCTTTCATGGGTTTCCTCATCAGTTCACATGTTTTGTATCTTCTCTTCTGAATGAATCCAGCTGGGAAGTCTAAGTTTCCCAGGCCAGCTAAGTCAACATTCATGTTAATTCAGCTCTCTCTCCTCTTTTTGATACCTCTATAGCATTACCAGGAGAAGGCAATGGCACCCCACTCCAGTACTCTTGCCTGGAAAATCCCATGGATGGAGGAGCCTGGTAGGCTGCAGTCCATGGGATCTTGAAGAGTCGGACACAACTGAGCAACTTCACTTTCACTTTTCACTTTCATGCATTGGAGAAGGAAGTGGCAACCCACTCCAATGTTTTTGCCTGGAGAATCCCAGGGACGGGGGAGCCTGGTGGGCTGCCGTCTATGGGGTCGCACAGAGTTGGACACAATTGAAGTGACTTAGCAGCATAGCTTTACCATCAAAGTTAAGCATATTGTTTTTAAAGCATATTATTTCCTTTTTTCTCTCTGCTGCTGCTGCTGATAAGTCGCTTCAGTCGTGTCCGATACACATCAATAGGTATGGGAAACCTCTCCTTTCATATTCCTCAACTGGATCAAAAAGCATCTCAGAATAGTTTGGTTTAAAGACTGGGAAATTTTAACTAGTCCACTTGTGACCAGGTTGAACCACGATTTCATCTTCTAAAGTGATTGGTCTGAGTTCTACTCTTGATGTGCAAATAGAAGGCTGAATATCACAATTATGAGAAGAACAGAGATGAGCTTTGTCCTTTTAGCCTGCTTTCAGGTGAAATTTAATAGTTCAATAAAATGAAGCCCTGGGAAAACACTGGAATGTCTGATAGGAGTAGAGATAATGGTATCCCTCCAAGTACTTGCATAGTAATTAATTTTTAATTGAATTTTAGGGGATGTATAATATTATATAAATTACAGATGTACAACATGCTGCTACGTCACTTCAGTCGTGTCCGACTCTGTGCGACCCCATAGACGGCAGCCCACCAGGCTCCCCCGTCCCTGGGATTCTCCAGGCAAGAACACTGGAGTGGGTTGCCATTTCCTTCTCCAAGGCATAGAAGTGAAAAGTGAAAGTGAAGTCGCTCAGTCGTGTCTGACTCTTCGTGACCCCATGGACTGCAGCCTACCAGGCTCCTCCATCCTTGGGATTTTCTAGGCAAGAGTACTGGAGTGGGGTGTCATTGCCTTCTCCGATGTACAACATAGTGGTTCACAATTTTTAAAGGTTATATTCCACTTATATTTGTTATATTTGCTATAATCATGTTCCCTGACTTTGTACTATACTATAAAGCTAGAGCAACCAAAACAGTATGGTGCTGGGAAAACTGGGCATGTAGAAAAGTGAAATTAGAACATCATATACATTGTCTAACATCATATACAAAAATAAAATGGATTGAAGACCTAAATGTAAGACTGGATACCATAAAACTCCTAGGGGAAAACATAGGCAGAACACTCTTCAACAAAAATCATAGCAATATATATTTTTTTTGCAAAGTATTTGAAATTAACCTTTCACACTGTCCTGTTACTACCTGCTTTGTCTGTCCCTCAGTAAATTTAAGCTTCTTGAAGATAGAGAACATACTGAATTCAGACTTTTATTTCCCAGAGGCCACAGCACAATGCCTTTCCACAGCAATTGAGGAATAACTTTTCACTAATGAATGAATGAATAACAGAAATTAAAGATGTCTTATGTGGTCAACATAAACCTTCCTTAAGTGGTGTTGAATCAATTTCTGTTATTATTATTTTTAAAAATTATTTATTTATTTTTGGCTGTACTAGATCTTCACTGCTGTGCTTGGGCTTTCTCTAGGTGTGAGTGGGGGCTACTCTCTGTTGCGGTGCATGGGCTTCTCATTGCAGTGGCTTCTCTTGTGGAGCAGGGACTCTAGGCACGTGGGTTTCAGTAGCTGCAGTACATGGACTCAGTATTTGTGGCCCACAGGCCCAGCTGCTCCAGACATTCAGGATCCTCCTGGACCAGGGATCGAACCTGTGTCCCCTGCCTTAGCAGGTGGACTCCCAACCACTGGACCACTGAGGAAGTCCCTCAATTTCCATTCTTTTGAGGCAAGAAAATACTTTCTAGAAAATAGAAAATTTTGAGTTAGCTATGCATCTGAAGTTATGCGGACCTGGCTGCAGGGTTTTATACGTATTTCCAGGATGGTACTCTGAAATAGGGCTTCACTCTAGCTAGGAATTAAATTTTTATATTAGATGAGTTTTGAATTTGAAACCTTCTGGTTTGTAAATAAAACTGGTTAGCCTTAAAATACTTCATCCAAGATATTCGCGCATGCTTGGGGTAAATGTTAGGTGTGCTTTTGTCTTGGAAAATATCTGATTAAAAGCATGATTCTGAGAAAGCAGAAGCAGGGACCATTGGGACGTAGAAGATGGTGCTGAGTGTGATTTGGTGTTGAAATTTCAAAGCTTCTCTGTTCCATGTGCAACAGAATTCTATCTCTGAGATAAACAAAATAGAAAAGCTACACCTAATTGTCTTCAAGGATGCCTGTATTTAAGTAGAGACATAGGTTTTATGACTAAGAGAAACCATTCAAAAAGAAAACAAAATGGTCCAGTATATCATGCGATGTGTCAGATAATTGTAAGGTTCTTCCTTTCCTCTCTGTCTCTCTCATGAGGGAAAATGTTTATGACGATGTCTCCATGAGCTCACAGTTGTGTGGGCTCCTTCCTGGGTAATGAGTTGAAGGAGCTATTTATTAAGGCCCTACTTTTAGTTCGGTCTGAGGAAAGAACTTATGGGACTGGTCACAGTTTATGGTCCCTTTAGGAGATATGACTTTTCCTATTTAGGAGTTGCTCACAGACCTGCAGAAGTTGTGGGGAGAGCAGAGAGAGGAGACTTTATGCCACCAGGCTGTGTGTGTGTGTGTGTGTGTGTGTGTGCGCGCGCGTGCTCAGTCGTGTCCGGCTCTTTGCGACCCCATGAACTGTAGCCTGCTATGCTCCTCTGTCCATGGGATTTCCCAGGTGAAAATACTGGAGGGGGTAGCCATTTCCTACTCCTGGGCATCTTCCTGACCTAGGAATCAAACCTGCGTCTCCTGCATTGGTAGGTGGATTCCTCACGACTGTGCCACCAGGGAAGCCCGTGCCACCAGACCACCACCCTTTTCATTAGCACAAATGCAAAGACATACCAGACTTCCCAGGTGGCTCAGTGATAAAGAATCTGCCTGCAACACAGGAAATGCTGGTTGGATCCCTGGGACGGGAAGATCCTCTGGAAAAGCAAATGGCAACCCACTCCAGTATTCTTACCTAGGAAATCTCATAGACAGAGATGCCTGGCGGGCTACAGTCCATGGGGTCACCAAAGGGTCAGACACAACTTAGCAACTAAACAACAACAACAGAAGACATAATATCTCCTTCCTGAGGAAGGACAGCGCTGGGCCTGGTGTCTGGAACATCTCTTCTAACTCTCAAACACTTGTGAGCTTGAGCGCAGCTGCCAGAGAGAAATGAAGCTGGGAGGATGAATTCAAGCCACCTCCCCAGAGTGGGTCAACTCCCTTTGCCTTCTCTCTCTTTGCTTCAGGTTTTCAGAGCTTTTTCTCTTGATAATTGTCACTACTTGCTCTGTTCAGTCCCCAAAGATAAACACATAGGCCCTTTTTCTTTTAAGATTTACCTGTTAAAAATAGCAGCATTAGGAAATCACAGAAACCCTGGACCTGATTGCCTTCTGGAAGCCCCGGGGGACTTAGCTTTTATTTCTTAAAAATGTTGGACTTGCTTTTCCTGCTAACTTGTCTCCTTTCTCCATTAAAGGAGTCATCTGCTCTCAAGAAAGCTTCACTGCCAGCATGTAGGCCTGGAGATGCACAACTAGCTGAGTGATCCCTACTTTCTTGTTTTGGCCTGGAGCTTGCATCTCTGGGGATATACTATGGGTATTGGACTCTGAGACGTTCAGAGTATTTCCTCAAGCGCTCATTTTCTTTGGCAAGCCAGTAACAGATTCTCATCCGATGTGACGTTTTTGGTTTTCTTAAGTTCAGCTTTAATCATAACTGCTCTGGACTATGCCAAAGGCTGATTTGCCCAAACGTGAATTCACAGATATTATTTGATTAGGAAAAATCACTCAGTTAGTGAAGGGTGATGGTAAGTTGGCTTTGGGTGGAAATCTCACCAGCTAAGATCCTCCAGCTGAGTTCATGCTGGCATTGTTTCCTCTACGAGTTGACTTCAGATGACATCTTTATCTTTTGCTTTTGGAAAACAATATTCCAGACACGAATAAGAAACTATGAGTCATACAATAAATATAATGCTAGGCTTGTGCTGTGACTGTTTTTAGAGCATTGTATTTTAGTGCTTAATTATCTGTTTACTACAAAAGTTGCAGTCTTGGCTTTCCTCTCCCATGTAAACAAAATAATATTATTTAATTCCTTCATTATGTATTGCTTTAATAGTAGAAACTCTTAAATTTTTGTGTATGTGTGTCAACTTCTGTGTAGTTTAGAATGAGAAATTTTCAAGAAAGTTTTTTTTTTTTTAAGAGTCAGCTTTTCCTTGTAATAAATCTAAGTGCAATAAGATTTTGATCTTGAAGGTAAACAAGCCCCTGTCACTAACAGTAAGAGAAAATGCTGTAACTGAAGAATTTCAGAGAAAAACCTTTTTGTCAGCCATGACATATCTGGCAGTCTGAGGTCTATACTCGAGCTTCAGCAGCCTAGAGATATGATTTTTTCAATTCACTGAGAGTTGAGTGAATTCAGGAATATTGACTGCGGTTAACTGGTCAGTGTATTCTCTCCTCAGTGTCAAAGCCTCTACATAAGCCAAATGCAATCAAAAGTTTGCTTGGTGAATGTGGAGTCTGAGCCAAAGGGTGTGGGATGGTCTGAGTGGTGGATGTCAGCCAGGCCTAGACATCCTCTCTAGCCTGGAGGCAGTGTTGTAGAGCAGCGTCCATTTCTCCTCCTCTTGGCTGGTGAGGCTGTCTTTCCTGCTGGCCCAGTGCTAAAACCTGAGCATGAGTAGCCTTTCGTGTTGAGAACATAAACCCTCTGTGGTTTGAGCAGATGAGACTTCTGGAAAACCAGACCATGTGTCCACTTCCCAGCTGGATTTTCTTTCTCCTTCCAGTTTTCTTCCTTTAACTATGGGTGTTCAATACCATCTTCACCCAGGGGTTTGTGTTGCCCTCTAAAAAACTGGCTAACGTCAAACATCAGATGGGCTTCCCTGGTGGCTCAGTGGTAAAGAATTTGCCTGCAGTGCAGGAGGCACAGGTTCAGTCCCTGGGTTTGGAAGATCCTCTGGAGAAGGAAATGGCAACCCACTCCAAAATGCTTGCCTGGAGAATCCCGTGGACAGAGGAGCCTGGCAGGCCACAGTCCATGGGGTTGCAAAGAGTCAGACACGACTGAGGGACTGAGCACGAATAGTTGATTTACAATATTGTGCTAGTTTCTGGTGTATAACAAAGTAATTCATTTATACATATATATACTTTTCATATTGTTTTCCATTACGGTTTATTATAGAATATTGAATATAGTTCCCCATGCTATACAGATGTACCCTGTTGTTTATTTTGTATACAGTGGTTTGTATTTGCTCATCCTAAGCTCCCAGTTTATCCCTCTTCCACCCCCTTTCTCTTTTGGAAACCGTTTGTTTTCTGTGTCTGTGAGTCCGTTTCTGTTTTGTAAATAAGTTCGTTTGTGTCATGTTTTGGATCCCTGGTCTTAGTGATATCATATGGTTATTTGTCTTTTTCTGACTTACTTCCCTTGTGGCTCAGCTGGTAAAGAATCTGCTTGTGATGCGAGAGACCTGGGTTCGATCCCTGGGTTGGGAAGATCCCCTGGAGAAGGGAAAGGCTACCCACTCCAGTATAGTGGGTAGTCCGTGGGGTCGCAAAGAGTGGGACACAACTGAGCGACTTACTTCACTTCACTTCTGACTTACTTCACTTAGTATGATGATATCTAGGTCCATCTATGTTGCTGTAAAAGAATGTTGTTTCATTCTCTTTATGGCTGAGTAGTATTCCATTCTGTATATATACCACATCTTTTTTTATCCATTCATCTGTCCATTAGCAACCGTTGGTTTTGATGCTCAAAGTGTTCCAAATAGGCCGATAGTGTCCTGTTTGTGTGGCTCTCATGTCTTTTTGACATGACTCAGTTAGTCTTGAAGCACCTCCTTTCTTCCTTTGTTCATCAAGATGTTTCTAAAGGAACCCTGATTCCTTTTAGTGGGGAATGAGTTTTAGAGACCAAATTCTGGGTGCTAGGGTTATTCAGTGATGCTGGGTGGCTCTTAGTTCTAAACCTATTCAGTGGCTTTATATGTATTTTTGAAAAGAAAAAAGACGAGTTCAACATTATTTCCATTTAAGATACACTGTTGCAGGATTAAAAAACTTAATTTCTTTGATTGCACACTTTTATTTTTTGTTAGATTGAAAACACCTTGGTTCCTTTTGACATGAACATCATTTATTTAGGTTATTCTATAGTATACATAAGAATTTTAAAAAACCAATATTTTTAATAACAATAATGCTACAGAATGACATTTAAGATTTATTTGTAGTTCTATTTGCTCTTAAAAGGTATACCACCATTCTACAAGCATAATACTATACTCTAAAGCAACTTATTTTTTTCTGTATTCTTCTGCCATCAAAAGGATATTGAGTTAGGTTCATGTGTTTCTATTCATTTGTAAATTTTAGAGTTTCCTTTTTGTTTGATTTATTAATATTATTACTATAATGAATTAATAATAATACTATTAATAACCATTAATAATATTAATATTATTCCAGAGTCCAAACTACATAAGGTACATCCAGAGAAATGTTTTATATTCCTCTCTCTTCTACATTGTTCTCTTCCATATAAATACTATTTAGTTTTTTTTTTAATCCATCTGTTGTAACTTTTCTAAATATATATACAAATACCTTTGTATTTCCCTCCACATCCTTTCCTTTCTTATGACTCATTCATCTTTATGATTAATATCCATTGGAGAATGTTTATGTTTATTCCTAGTTTATGAATGACTTAAAAACAGCAGTAATTATCGCTAGTAGTTCTGACTACTCAAGTCTCTGGCTGGTGAGATGGAGGAGCCACTTTAAAAATCCCTGCTTTTAAGCTTCCTTGGTGGCTCAGAGGTTAAAGCGTCTGCCTGAAATGAGGGAGGCCTCGGTTTGATCCCTGGGTCGGGAAAATCCCCTGGAGAAGGAAATGGCAACCCACTCCAGTATTCTTGCCTGGAGAATCCCATGGACTGAGGAGCCTGGTGGGCTACAGTCCACACGGTCACAAAGAGTTGAACACGACTGAGCGACTTCACTTTCACTTTTAAGTGGAACAGTTTTATTTTTAATTCCACTTCCATAAGAAACAGCCATTATTATAACAATATTATATATTTAATATATAATTAACATACAACATATATTAATAATATTAATATATAATACTACTACTAATGATAATACTTTTAACGTGCTTCCCATGCCCCTCTAAGATGCTGGGAAAGAGTTTAACACAATTTGGGATGAAGCTGGTGCTTCACCATCTACCAGCTACTCGCTGGTGTTCTGCACCTGAGATTTGCTCCCTTTGATGCTCCCTCCAGCGTCTCAGATCTTGGGAGAAACACGGAGATCTCTGTCACTGCTCCTGGTCTCGCCGTTGCTCATCCGCCCGCGCCCAGGCTGGGGGTGCTCCGCGGCTCCCCCACGCAGGTGCCGGGAGCCTGCCAGGCGTTGGGGAGCTAAGGCTGCCCCGCCTGCGCACGGTGATGCCGGGATTGGGGGCGGGGGCGCCGCCTCCGTCTCCCAGCACTCGATCGCTCCCGCCCTCCTCCCCGCCCCAAGCCCTCTCCAAGCCTCAGCCCGGCTGGCTCCGCACTGCAGAT
>NW_011494735.1:8572521-8572918 GCF_000754665.1 Bison bison bison | reverse complement strand
GGGCTGTCAGAGGCCGCGCAACCAATTGTGCTTCGGACTCAAAAGAAGCCACACCTTAAAGGAGGTGTGGGAGGCGGAGAAAGGCACAGGTTTGATACTTGGGGTCGGAGGGAAAGGAAGTGACCGCGAAGGAAAAAAAATCGGGTGCATTTTCTTGAGCGTCCCTGCTTCGTGGGTGCCGGGATCATATCACCGGGAGCCTCCGGGTGGAGAGCAGGCAGGAAATACTCCTGCAAAGTAGAGATCCTTTCTGTAGGTAAAGACCGAGTGAGCTGCCTGTGTTAGGCTAGGCCCTTTCTGCTGTCAGCCTGTGTTTACACATCCCTACATCTCCAGGCTGCATAACTCCGCGCCTGCTGCATCACCCGGCATTCCTCCCCGGGGGTTTTATGAGCCC
>NW_011494735.1:8572011-8572421 GCF_000754665.1 Bison bison bison | reverse complement strand
CATCCTGAGCAATGTGCTCAAGAAGCGCAGCTGCATTTCTCGGACCGCGCCCCGGCTGCTCTGCACCCTGGAGCCGGGTGAGGACCTGGGGTGGCAGAAGGGAGCACTGGAGAGTAGCTTGGCGCCCACCTAGCTGATATCTCTGCCTTAGCTGGGACTCCGCTAGGCCCGGGATCACCCGCCGGTCGGCGGGTGCTGGGTGCCGCGGCTGGGCGCAGGCGGGGCTGGGTCGGCCTAGGGTAGGGAAAGCGAGGACCCAGGCCTGGCCGGGGCAGCGGCCTCCCTAGGCGCGGAGGAGGCTGCTCCCGCCGGCTGCCCGCGCGCCCCACCCCGCGGCCTGTGAGTGGTCCAGCCCTGGCTTGTGCCCGGAGCTGCTGGCTGTTGGTGCGCTCGGCTAAGTGCTGGCGGCT
>NW_011494735.1:8565394-8571729 GCF_000754665.1 Bison bison bison | reverse complement strand
GAAGTGTCTAGTTGCAAAAACTGTAGTAGTTGTTCAGTCTTTCTTTAGCCTTAGAAAAACAAAACAAAAAAAAACCTCTTTCCCACGTTAAAAGTGTTTTGTGTTCCTGAATCCGAAATATCCAGTGATTACCAGATGAAACACACACCTCCTCTTCCTTATTCAGTTAGAAGAAAAGAGGTAGAAATGACCTGATTTCAGCTTTTACATGCAGGCGGCGAATGATCAATTCCAGTGAAATCCTGTGACTCATTTTTGATCGTGAGAAAATAGTTGTGATTTTGACTAACCCCAGCCGGGTGTCAGCTCAGCAAGGCGATTGGCAGGATGCCCAGCAGGTACTTCTGATAAAGTCAAGGGAGCATATTCGGTCGTACATGCAGGGAATCCAAGGATTTTAGATCGGTTGAGATAAGAGCAAGGGACCGAATTTCCTGGTCTTTGTTATGTTATAAAGCAAACGCCATTACTAAAAACGCTTCTATTCAGCACCCTGCATCTGGACAGCAACCTCACCAAGAGGTTTTATCTTGTCTTAAAATCATGGCTCCAGCTGGAGGCACTCTTATCGCCCGTTGTATCATTGCACAGTGAGGCAAGACTTCATTTAAATCATCTCACAGTAATGAGAATCCATCAAGATACATAATATACCTTCAAAGAAGAAAATCTTATCTATCCAGACACTGTATGCTTTTGGCTGGGAAGCTCTGAAAAGAATTATCAGGGCACTGATTATAAAGCTTGACTTTAGAAATCTAGGACCAAACTCTTGTATACATAGTACTCTTCTAGGACTCCAAGAAGGGCATCTTCATACTGTCATGGGCTTGGGTAAATCAGACACATCTCTTTTCAGCTTATATGCTTTGACTCCATATATGCTTTTAAAAAGACATGTCTACTTTATCATTAGAATTTTACAAATTCTAAAGTATGTTCTTATCTACATACCAGATTCTAAAGAAAGATTGTTCCCTAAGTACTGGAAGTTGTGGAGAGGTTTCAGTATGCTTAATCTGCTGTTCAACATCTTAGAAGCAAAAATGTCATCATAAATGACAATTGTAAATTGTAAAACAATGCTACTGATAATTTTTGGTGTATCTTGGTCCTTGAATTATTAAGTTTAAAATGGGCTTAAAATGTCATTTTGAAATTATAAAAAAAGAATACATAGCATTTTCAGGTTTGTTTACATTATTTTTGATATCATTTAAGTGGGAATAAAAATTGTCATGTAATTTCATCTCAATAATAAAAAAGTCCAATATGAATATAGCATATAGTCTTTACACATTTTCCTCTTTACTTTCTTCTATTCTGTAGATTTGAGATTTGAGTCAAAGAAGTTTATCTAAAGTTGTAGATAACTTGGAATTGGGGTTCAGTTATATTCTTAGCTTGTAATCTAAATATACAAACATATCTTTAATGAATAAGTCTATCATGACAGAATTTTAAAATATGGATTATTCCACAAGTGGGAAGGCAATGACATTATTTTTTTTATACCTTTTGATATTTCACTGAATTTTCCTTAATAGAATTAGCCAATGCAACTGTCTTAAAAAAACAAATTCTGTAAATAAAGAATTCTCTTCCCATGTTTCATAAATATTAATTATACTGTACTAAGTGATTTACAGTTAATCATTGCAATAACTAACTGAGATAGGCTTTATCCTCATTTTAAGGATGGAGAATTGAAACTCAGGTTGAATAATTTGTTTGACTGTAGGAACCAAAGCTGAATGCAAGTCTGTATGACTGCAAGCCCATGTGTCACTTTTTGTTTTTGCACAGCACCAGACAGCTGTGGAACCACCATTCTATGGATAAGTTCCATTCTATTATCATAGGATGTGTTTCTATTTTAATAATTAATATTCTTTTTCTTTTAACAAAATTGACAATTAACAAGATTGTAATCTAGTAAAAAACAAGTGTTTTAAAAATTTTATGATGACCCAGTAGTATGAGGTTAATTTTTACTTTTATTTTTGATATAGTGTATTTTCTCCCTAAATAATTGTTATTTATGTCTTTTTATTTTAGGAGTTGACACAAAGTTGAAGTTCACTCTTGAGCCATCTTTAGGTCAAAATGGTTTTCAGCAGGTAATTTTATTTTTAGTTTCAAGAATACCTTTATTTGGGGGTAACTACAAGGTACACTGAGATACATTCTCAAAGTGGGAAGATTAGCATGTGCTTGGATATGCATAAGATGAGTCAGTTTTTAAAATTATGGATGAAATAACTTGTGAAGCTCTAAGTGGCCTGGATTTATACTTGCAGTGAAAAATTTTGTGCTTTCTTTTAATGGTTTAAGTGTAGGAAAAAAATTGAAAAACCAACTGCTGTTATTCTGAATCTATAACACATGTTTTGATTTCTCAACCAGAGCTTTCCCTTGTGTGCATGTGTTGCAAGTGGATAACAGGTGTGTTAAGGGGGCCTAAGTGGAGGAGCTTGGGGCAGTCACGGCCCTTAGACCAGACAAACCTGGCTGAAGGAAGCTCGGAATGTTTACCGCAGTGTTCCGTATAAATATTATCATATTCTACAAATGTCAAGATGGAAAAAAGGTTGAAAAGTGCTTAACCAGGTCAATATTATCACTTTGACAGTGTTTCTTCTTTATTTCTAGTGGTACGATGCTCTAAAGGCAGTTGCCAGACTATCAACAGGAATACCAAAGGAATGGAGGAGAAAGGTGAGGAGGATTTGTATGGCTAAAATGCAAAAGGACCATCACTCTGTCTCTCTTTAAAGTGTCTGGAATGTCAAAAAGAATATTCTAGATTTAGTAATTTGAAATCTGTCCCTCTTCATTATTCATTAATTCAGTAAGTATTTATTGATTATTCTGTGCCAGGTACTTTCTGTAGGTACTGGGGATACAGAAGTGGGAAAAAAAACCCAACAGACCAAAATTTTTATCCTTGTAGAGTTTATTATGAATATAATATAAAGTATTTCAGATGATGCCAAGTGCCATGTGTAAAAATAAAGCAAAGAAAGAAGTAAGGAGAGTGTAGGGGAATGGAGATAAGGAGGTAGCATTTTAAATGGCAAGGTTACATTTGAATAGGGCCCTTAAAGCAGTGAGCAGGTGGCCACGTAGCTACCTGGTGGAGGAGTACTCCAAACAGAAAACACCCGCAGGTGAGAGCATCTCAGGAGTATCCAAGCAGAAGTAAGAGGCCAGGGTGGCTGAAGCACAGAGGACAAAGGGGAAAGCAGTGGGGGGTGGGTCGTAGAGGTAATGTGATGACCTTGGGGGAATGGCAGATCCTGTAGGACCTTACAAGCCATAGGAGGACTTTTGCCCAGTGTGAGATGAGAAGCGTTGGAAAGTTTTAAGAAGGGAAATACCATGGTATGACTTATATTTTAAATGCACCATTCTGACCGATAACTTGAGAAAGTGAGGGACAAGGGCAACAGCAGAGAGAGAGCAGTGAGACAGTGCACTAAGTCGTGTCCGACTCTTGCAACCCCATGGACTGTAGACTGCCAGGCTCCTCTATCTATGGGATTCTCCAAGCAAGAATACTGGAATGGGTTGCTATTTCCTTCTCCAGGGGATCTTCCCGACCCAGGAATCGAACCCAGGTCTCCAGCATTGCAGGCAGATTCTTTACTGACTTGGGTGGAGGGGGTGTAAGAACAAGAGAGCAGTAGGAAACTTGCAATAATTCAGGCAGGAGTTGATCAGGGTTTTGGTAGTGGAGATGGAGAGAAGGGATAAGATTCTAGATGTATTTTGAAGGCTGAGTTGACTTGAATTCCTATTAGATTGAATATAAACTGTAAGAGCAGTGTCATCAAAAACTTCAGGATTGACTTGAGCTTCTGAAAGGGAAGTGTTACTATTTTACCAGAGGGGACGAGCGTGTGTGTGTGTGTGTGTGTGTGTGTGTATCTATGTAGTTGGGGGTGACGGTTGGTTAGATGATTGGTTTTGGATATGTTAAGGTTATGATGCCTGTTGGATATCTAAATTGAAGATATCAAGTGTATATTTGCACATACGATTGTGATGCTTAAGAGAGAGGTCTGGCTAGAGATATTAATCAGTCTTAGTCCTGCTAAGTCATGTTCAAAAGTCAAAACTGGACAGTTGATAGTTGTTGACCTGTTGATAGTCAAAATGTCAACTATTTATTTGTAAACCTAGTTTCTCCCCCTTTTAAAAAATCTTTATTGAAGTATAGTTGATTTACAATGTTGTATTAATTTCCACTGTACAGCAGAGTGATTCAGTTATATATTTCTTTTTCATATTCTTTTCCACTATGGTTTATCAGGGAATATTGAGTTGCCTTGTCTAGAATAATGAGTATAGTTCCCTGTGCTATACAGTAGGAACCTGTTGTTTATCCGTACAGTATATAATAGTTTGCATCTGCTAATCCCAGACTTCTTATCCATCCTTGCCCCTCCCCCATTTGGCAACCACAATTCCCATTTCTTTTTTAAAACTTAATTTTTTTATATATTGGCGTATAATTGATTTATAATGCTGTATTAGCTTCATGTGTACAGCAAAGTGATTCAGTTGTACACATACATATATCCATTCCATTTCAGATTCTCTTTCCATATAGGTCACCACAGAATATTGAGTAGAGTTCCCTGTGCTGTACAGTTGGTCCTTGTTGATTATCTGTTTTATATACAGTACTGTGTATATGTTAATCCCTCACATTCCCCCCTTGGTATCCATAAGTTTGTTTTCAAAGTCTGTGAAGCTGTTTTGTAAATAAGCTTGTTCGTATTATAAGCTTGTTCGTATTATAAGCTAATCTTAATACTCTTAGAATTTGAACATTGAAGGTTCCTCAAAGTGCATATGAAAAATGGCATTATGAAGCAACTTTTCTGGATAAGGTAATGAAAGGAGTAATGGTATCCAGTGATTCCTTTAAAAGAATTATTCTTTATGGGAACCCATCTATCAGTTTTCTTGTGTGTGTTAGAGAGGGATGGTGGAAATGCAGAGGCGAAAACAGGCCCATTCTCCATGGAGCTGCAAAGGGTCAGACACGACTGAGTGTGCACACACACATATGTGTGCACACACACACAAACAAAAACACACTCCACCCGCCTCTCTCTCCATGGATGGCCAAGGAGTTCTTGCCCAAGCATAGAGAGTAATCTGGAGCCCAGTATAACAAGCTCATAAGATACTCTGGAATAGGGAATGGCTACCCACTTCAATAAATAATAGAATGGGAAAGACTAGCGATCTCTTTAATAAAATTAGAGATACCAAGGGAAATTTTCATGCAAAGATGGGTACAATAAAGGACAGAAATGGTATAGATCTAACAGAAGCAGAAGATATTAAGAAGAGGTGGCAAGAATACACAGAACTGTACAGAAAAGATCTTCACAGTCCAGATAATCATGATGGTGTGATCACTCATCTAGAGCCAGACATCCTGGAATACGAAGTCAAGTGGGCCTTAGGAAGCATCACTACAAACAAAGCTAGTGGAGGTGATGGAATTCCAGTTGAGCTATTTCAAATCCTAAAATATGATGCTTGAACGTGCTACATTTACTATCCCAGCAAATCTGGAAAACTCAGCAGAGGCCACAGGACTGGAAAAGGTCAGTTTTCACTCCAATCTCAAAGAAAGGCAGTGCCAAAGAATGCTCAAACTACTGCACAATTGCTCTCATCTCACATGCTAGTAAAATAATGCTCAAAGTTCTCCAATCCAGGCTTCAACAGTACGTGAACCGTGAACTTCCAGATGTTCAAGCTGGTTTTAGAAAAGGCAGAGGAACCAGAGATCAAATTGCCAACATCCATTGGATCATCGAAAAAGCAAGAGAATTCCAGAAAAACATCTACTTTTGCTTTATTGACTATGCCAAAGCCTTTGACTGTGTGGATCACAATCAACTGTAGAAAATTCTGAAAAATATGGGAATACCAGACCACCTGACCTGCCTTTTGAGAAATTGGTATGCAGGTCAGGAAGCAACAGTTCAAACTGGACATGGAACAATGGACTGGTTCCAATGGGGAAAGGAGTGTGTCAAGGTTGTATATTGTCACCCTGCTTATTTAACTTATATGCAGAGTACATCATGAGAAACACTGGGCTGGATGAAGCACAAGCTGGAATCAAGATTGCCAGGAGAAATATCAATAACCTCAGATATGCAGATGACACCACCCTTATGGCAGAAAGCAAAGAAGAACTAAAGAGCCTCTTGATGAAAGTGAAAGAGGAGAGTGAAAAAGTTGGCTTAAAATTCAACATTCAGAAAACTAAGATCATGGCATCTGGTTCCATCACTTCATGGCTA
>NW_011494735.1:8563466-8565294 GCF_000754665.1 Bison bison bison | reverse complement strand
TGGGAGAAAAGTTATGACCAACCTAGACAGCGTATTAAAAAGCAGAGACATTACTTTGTCAACAAAGGTCTGTCTAATCAAAGCTATGGTTTTTCCAGTAATCATGTATGGATGTGAGAGTTGGGCTATAAAGAAAGCTGAGTGCCGAAGAATTGATGCTTTTGACCTATGGTGTTGGAGCACATTCTTGAGAGTCCCTTGGACTGCAAGGAGATCCAGTCGGTTCATTCTGAAGGAAATCAGTCCTGAATATTCACTGGAAGGACTGATGCTGAAGCTCCAATACTTTGGTCACCTGATGTGAAGAACTGACTCATTTGAAAAGACCCTGATGCTGGGAAAGATTGAAGGTGGGAGGAGAGGGGTATGGCAGGGGATGAGATGGTTGGATGGCATCACCGACTCAATGGACATGAGTTTGAGTGAGTCCATCACCAGGTGGTGATGGACAGGGAGGCCTGACATGCTGCAGTCCATGGGGTCGCAAAGAGTTGGACAAGACTGAGTGACTGAACTGGACTGAACCCACTCCAGTAATCTTGCCTGGAAAATGCTACAGACAGAGGAGGCTTGCGGGCTACAGATTATGGGGTTTCAAGAGAGTCAAGCGTTACTGAGAAACTACACAACAACAGCAAAGATAATCTAGCTATTCTACTGAACTGAAATAAAATTTGATATATTTTTGTTTTCTTAACAATATCCTTAATGGCTGGATTGTTACTTGGTACATAGTAGGAATTCAATAAATATTAATTGAAAGAATAAATAAAAGTCCCTAATTGGTACAGTTTAGTACAGCAGACTTTTCAGTGAGGTTCTTAGTTAACTTTCTACATATAGGCTATATCTCTTCTGGTAACAGTTTTCATTTTCTTGCTGGATGCAGTCAGTATTGCCTAATAAAGAAAGACGAAATTATGTATTTTACTTTAGCATTCTTCTTTATTACTATTTTAGGTTTGGTTGACCCTGGCAGATCATTATTTGCACAGTATAGCCATTGACTGGGACAAAACCATGCGTTTCACTTTCAATGAGAGGAGTAATCCTGATGATGACTCGATGGGAATTCAGATAGTGAAGGTAATACCTCTGAGTTTGATTTATTGTCTTAACTTGGAAGATTTTTAAGAACCAGATGCGTCCTGGACAGACGATCAAGCCATGGTTTGAATGTGTATATTTCCTGCTTCCTAATTTCATTAGTTTAACAACTTTTTAAAATGGGGAATTTGTTGATGCCTTGTCTTTGTGCATCTGCATGTTGCTAGTAAGAAGAAAATGTATCCATTCATATTCAACTTATTTTGCTTGCATGATAGAAAATTGAAGTTCCTTTTTTGTTTAGCATGCGTCAGTGCTTTTAACTGGATTTTTACATCAAAGTCACTGAGAAATTTAGTTAAGCCTATTTCATATTAGAATAATTGGGCAGTTATTAGGATTTTGATAATTTCTTAGCTGTCATTTTATGAAGATAGTTAGATTGACTGATGGGTTTACTTTACACCAGATGGTTGAATGTTCAGGCCAGCTGTGGAGGCAGCCGAGGTTCACCTACCTGGATTATTACTGCTGATTAGAGCCTGGCACCAAAAGCCAAGGATGCTGATTTGATTTAATCCCATTATTCTCCTCTTACATAAGCCTCTAGGGCATGCTTTTTATTTTATATGAGTACATTATGTGTGATGCCTAGCTGAGGTTTTAAAAGGAAAGTTGTTTCATGTAAAGTTTGGTCACCAGAAGTTGGCTAATGTTTTGGCAGATTTGAAAATATTTTTTTTCAGGAGCAAGTACTAACTAAAAAGAGCTATATTTTCAT
>NW_011494735.1:8521637-8563366 GCF_000754665.1 Bison bison bison | reverse complement strand
CTATATTTTCATCTTATTTGGTGTATTTCAGACAAGTTTCAAAAAAAAAATGAAATTTTATACTGTAATATGCTTGAAAAGCCTCTGTATTATGCACATTTGAGCTGTTTGTTTGGAATTTCAGTATGTGTTCCCTAGAGATGAAGTATTCCATATTTGAAATACTTTCTTTCAAGTGGTGAGTTAAGGCAATGCATGTTTTATAAGAATCATGTTCTTAGAATCTTTTTTTCTCGTTGAAATGAATATCACTAAAATGAATATGTCCTGAAAATCATAGTCTCTGCTTGATAATTATAGGTATTGCCTTCATTATATATTAAAGCACAGCAAATGTTTCTGTCCTTTTATACATATTTATCAAACAACTTGGACAGAATGATTTTTCTGTGTCTTTTTGGTACTGGTTGCATTTTGCTCCTGAATACTATTTGGAGTTTTGATAACTAAATATTTATATATATATATGTATATGTATCTTTTTTTGATAGAAAGAAATAATGTTAGTATCTATCATACATGTGTTGAAATGACTTGTTTTATTTGAGATGTATCATTAAAATAAACTGTCAATTTATTTGAAAGCCTAATGTTATATTTGTTAATTCTGAGGGCCCTTTTGTGTTAACTCTGGAAATACTTCTGGTAGAAAATTTGCCTGACTGAAATTCCCCTTGCAATGCCTCAGCATATTAGAAGACTAAAAGACACAAGCTTTGGTCTATGTATATAAGTTGCTTATATATTTTAAAAACTAAAATCCATTTTGATAGTCTGACTTAATGCTGAGACAAAGAAAAAAACAAAAGTTTTTTTTTTCTTTTAGAGAGAGCATAAGGAGTTATTTTAAAAAGTGTTGTTTCCCCTCTCATTTTAGGATCTTCACCGTACGGGCTGCAGTTCGTACTGTGGCCAGGAGGCCGAGCAGGACAGGGTCGTGTTGAAGCGCGTCCTTCTGGCTTATGCCCGATGGAACAAGAATGTCGGGTACTGCCAAGGCTTTAACATCCTGGCTGCACTGATTCTGGAGGTGGTGGAAGGCAACGAAGGCGATGCTCTGAAAGTGAGTGTCAGACTCTGAAGAAGGCAACTGAAATTCTTCAGAGAGTGAAATACTAGAACTGTGGTTTCTCTTCCCTGATGCCCCACCTCCTTCCAAAGTATATACTGTATCTTTCTAATTATCCATGATTTCCCCAGGTTAAAGCTCACAGGACAAACTTCTGTAGCTGCCAAATTTGAGGAGAATGATTATGTTTTTAGCTCCCTTATGAGAAATATAAGGACATATATATGAGTGTGTGTGTGTGTGTTGTTTAGATGTGTTTGACTCTCTGCAACCCCAAAGGCTGTGGCCCACCAGGCCCCTCTGTCCATGGGATTCTCCAGGCAAGAATACTGGAGTAGGTTGCCATTTCCATCTCCAGGACACACATATATATATATATGGCTTTTTGAGGATGAGGGTGGGGGAACAGATCTTTCTTTCTCTCTCTCTCTCTGGTGTGCAGCATGTGGGATCTTACTTCCCCAACCAGGTATTGAATCCATGTTCCCTGGGTTGGGAGCTTGGAGTCTTACACTGGATCACCAGAGAAATCCCTGAGACATCATATTTTTAAACCAAGTTCAGTACTACTTATATTGATTACCCAGTGCTGCATAGCAAATCAGTTGCTTCAAACAGCAAATGTGTATGATATTTCTTTGAGTCAGGAATCTGGGCACAGCTTAGCTGGCTCGGGGTCACATTATTGTGGTATTCAAACTCTCAGCTAGGGCTTTAGTTTCATCCGAAGGCTCAATTGAGTGGGAAGAGCACTGGCCTCCGAGTTCATTCATGTGATCCTTGGTAAGATTTCATTCTCCACAGATGGCTGGACTGAGGGCCTCAGTCTTTTGCTGGATGTTGTCCTCTGCTTTGTGGGCCTTTCTGTTGTGCAGCATGGTGGCTGGCATTCCTTAGAGCGAGCAAGAGAGTGAAAGAGATCGAGCAAGTCAGAGGAGACTATGTTACTGATCTGCAGCCTAGTATTAGAAGTGACATTCCATCACTTTTGCCCTGTTTTATGTTTTAATTTATTTTTAATTGGAGAATAATTGCTTTACACTGTTGTGTTGGTTTCTGCCATACATTAATCAGCATAAGCATACACATGTCCCCTTCTTCTTGCACCTCCTTCCCACCTCCCACCCCATCCCACCCCTCTAGGTTGTCACAGAGCACCAGGTTGAGCTCCCTGTGTCACACAGAAACTTCTGCCATGTTTTACTTATTAAAAGTCAGTCACTAGGTCCAGCTCCTATTTAAGGGCAAGGGCTTATACAAGAGTGTGACTATCAGCAGGTATAGATTCTGGGGGGTCATGCTTTAAATTGCCTTATTTGTTATACTTAATTCTGGTTGGTTCTTCTTCTTCTTTTTTTTTTTGATGTTGACCATTTTTAAAGTTTTTACTGAATTTGTTACAGTATTGCTTCTGTTTTATGTTTTGTGTTTTTTTGGCCCCAAGGCATATGGGATCTTAGCTCCCCAACTAGGCATTGAGCCTGAACCTCTTGCATTGGAAGGTGAAGTCTTAACCACTGGACAACCAGGGAAGTCCCTGGTTGGATCTTCTTAACAGGTTGCTTTCATATCTGGGGTGAGGTATGAAGGAAATAGGCTGCAAGTGAATGTCTGCTGAAAGGTGCTTGTGTGGAGAAAGGCTATGAAAGTGAATGATATGTCTTATCTTTTAATCTTTGATGTCTAGGGCCTTTTTTTAGTTAAAAAAAATTTCTGGAAACATTTTGAGATGGGATACTAGTAAGTTAAATTTGTAGGTCTGAATATGACTCAGTGGGTCACCACAAAAAGTCTTTATGAGAAATGAGGGATTTCAGGTGTCGAGGATGGCCACTGCCTTATTTGCTTGGGGTAATATATGGTTGCTAATTCGTATTTGGACCCTGAAACTGTTGTTGATTGCGGTGTTGTGTGATGGATGAGATAAATACTTAGTTTTTGTATTCAAGGTCCCACTCCTCCCAATTCTGTTTAATTATAGTGCATACCTTAGTGAGAGTCTCAGTAACTCACTTAATGTCATATGGAAAAATGAACACATTTTTCTCTTGGTTGTATACACATTGTGTTGAAATTAATTATAAATCCATCCTGACATGATCTCAATCTGTATTCAGCCTCTCAGACTTTCCATTCATGTATTTAAGGAAGCAGCTTTGAAGCTACTTGTGTATCACATAGTTAGGGGTGGAAGAGGGGGAGGCAGTGGCAAATCAAATACATGAGTTTAGAACATTTTTTATTAAAAGCAATTTTGTTTACTCATTCTGTATGCTTTACTCCGTTTTTTCCCCAGGTGTAATTTGCACGACTATGGAATGAGAGCTGTTTAGTTCAAAAGCTGAAATGAACAATTCCGATTAGAGAGTAGGGTGGAGAGGTTTGGGATATGGGATGTACATGCCAATCAAATCATGAATCTCAGTGACTCTTGAGAAGCTAAAAATTCGCATAAAAAGATGAATTAGACAAAGCTGAGGAACTGAATATTTATATTTCTGCTTCTAAGAAAATGAACTCTGTGGAATGAAATGACATCATGATCATTTGGGAATCTTGTGGTTAGACATTCAGTATGCAGAGGAAGGTTGGGTTCCTGAAGACAGTTCTTACGCTAAGGGAAATATTGGATGTCAGTGTTTTTCCAGGGGCTATTTTGGCCTCGGTAAGTTTTAGTTAATAGGGAAATAAATAGTTTATCAGAGTAGGTAAACCATGTTCCCTGATTTTTTGCATTTATTGTTTTTTCTTAGTAACTTAGGTTTTTAAAATAGTAAAAAACAGAGTTTTGAAAATAGTTAAAAACAAAGATTTAACTGTTTGTTAAAAATTTGAAGCTTCCCCATTATGTTTTTAATACTTCATTTTAAGGAGCAGTTTCAGGTTGAAGTCAAAATTTAGAGGAAGAAACAGAGATTTTCCATATACCCCCTGCCAATGCAGGAGACATAAGAGATACTGGTTGGATCCCTGGGTCAGGAAGATCCCCTGGAGTAGGAAATGGCTACCTACTCCAGTATTCTTGCCTGGAAAATTCCATGGACAGAGGACTGGCAGGCTCCCAGTCCATGGGGTTACAAAGAGCTGGACATGACCAAGCAACTGAGCTTGCATGCACACTTTTGTAATAAGTGTATAGTGGTATCTCATTGCTTTAATTTGAATTTCTCTGATGACTATGATATGAAGCATCTTTCATAGCTTATTTTCCATCTGCATATCTTCTTTGGTAAGGTATCTGTCAAGGTCTTTGGTCCATTTTTTAATTGGATTGCTTGTTTTCTTATAATTGTTGAGTGTTAAGAGTTCTTTGTATATTTTGGGTGACAGTCCTTTGTCAGATGTGTCTTTTCAAATATTTTCTCCCAATCTCTGGCTTGTCTTCCAATCTTCTTGACAGTGTCTTTCACAGAACAGAAGTTTTAAATTTTAATAAACTCTAGCCTACCAAGTATTTCTTTCATGGATTGTGCCTTTGGTATTTTATATAAAAAGTCATTCCCATATCCAAGGTCATCTAGGCTATATTTATCTCCTATGAGTTTTATAGTATTGTGTTTTACATTTAGGTCCATGATCCCTTTTTGAGTTACATTTTGTGGAGAGTGTAGGGTTGTTCCAGCACCACTTGTTGACGAGACTATCTTTGTTCCACTGCCATTATTTATCCTATTTTTTTTTAAATCTAATGTTTGTTCTTTGAAATACAGGAGTGGGTGGAGCAACATAACTGGCTCTTATGTCTTATGTTTGACTTTGAGATGCCTCTGGACAGAGAATTTCATTGGGTCAGATGAATTACTGTGATAATTGGAATTTTTTTTTCTAGTTTTCATATAATTTTGAGGGATTGTAATCTTTTCATAAAACCTTATAAATTCATTTATATAATTCATAAAAATCTTTCTTGGTATTATGTAACTTACTCTAGATGAAAAGTGCAATAATAGACTGTTACCTTTAAATTTTGTCTTTGTGATCCCATCAGTTCCTCTTCTTCTTACCTGTAGAGTGTGAGGTCCCTGACAGAGGCCTCTGCTCTGCTAAAAATCTGTCCTCCCCCTGAACTGGCCTGGCTCCTCAAGGACTTCCTCCCTCCACACAAGCTGAATATATTGCTTTTATTGCTAAGCTCTTATTTCTAGCGTGATGATACATATACCTGGTAAATTCTGTCTGTGTGTAAGAAAGCTAAAGTGATTCCCTGGACGGGTCACTCCTGTAATATAGGCTTCAGGGAGGCCTTTTTGAGAGGATATTCCCACCCTTGTTGACTTAGTCAAAACTATGACCCTGAAAGTAGAAGTTACAAGTCAAGGATGAGAGAAAAATGGGCCCTTGGCAGATCTGGGAGATAATTTTTTTTAAATAGTATTTTGTGAAAAAATATGAGACAGCTACTTCTCCACCACTGTATAGGGCCAGCTATGATTTTGCTCTTAATTTTGCTTTTCCTGTATTCTGGGAAATGTGTAAGTCATCTAGGGATGAGGGCATTAACAGGGCATTCAAGCTGACAGGCAAAGGACCAGAGATTGACATATAGAACTCGGGTGTATTTTTCTGGGTCTTTCCAGTGGTTCTTGACATCTTAGAAAAGATAACCACGAATAGAAAAGTTAGGATGAAAACAGTAATTTGAAGAATATGAGGCAGTCTCATCTGATTTTAAAAGCTCCATATGCTCAAAACAAAAATGTACCATTTGTTGCATTGTCCCAGGAGAGAAAGTGGACAAAAAGCTGACATTGGTTGTTCAAAAACTCAGGTTGATGGTCAGTGAATCTTGCGATCGACTGCTGTCGGGATATTCCATGATGGGCCAGCTGTGAGGTTTCAGATTAAGGTTGTAAAATTGCATTGATATCAAGGAGTTGACCTTGAGATTTCTGCTGGATGCTGAGAAAGCTTGAGCTCCATGGCTTGTCAGGGAGGCTGAGGATTATATCATCACAGCTACTTCCAGGATGAACTCAGGTCTAGTGGCCCAGCTAAAAATTTTAGACAGCAGCAGATTCGAGGTCAGAGTGAGTTAAACCAGTGGTCCCCAGCCTTTTTGGCAGCGGGGACTGGTTTCATGAAAGACAGTTTTTCCATGGATGAGGCTTGGGCAGAGGAGATGGTTCAGGCCATAACATGAACAATGGGGAGTGGCAGATGAAGCTTCACTCGCTCTCCCACTGCTCACCTTGTGTTGGCCAGATTCCTAACTGGCCAAGGGCTGGTGCCAGCCCATGGCCCTGGGGTTGGGGACCCCTGACTTAGACATTTATGCCACTTGCTCCTTACCTTGAAGTGGAGAGGAGCCTTGAAAATCCAGAACATTTGGTGCTGACACGTGTAAAGAATGGTGTGCTTTGGCTAACTGTCTTTTGCCAATTTGAATATGTTCTATGTAGGACGTGTTAGTATAGCAAGCAGTTTTTGTGAAGCAATCTTATTCTATATCTTTTTTCTTCAGATTATGATTTACCTTATTGACAAGGTACTTCCTGAAAGCTATTTTGTCAACAATCTCCGGGCACTGTCCGTGGATATGGCCGTCTTCCGAGATCTCTTGAGACTGAATCTCCCTGAATTATCTCAGCACCTGGATACTCTTCAGAAAACTGCAAACAAGGAGAGTGGAGGTAGTGATGATTCGATGCTATTTTACCTTTGAAAGTAGTTTCCTTTTCTGATACCACTGTATCTGTGAGCCTAAACCTTGAATAGTGAAACATGGTTTCAGATATTTCACTTGGTCGGAGCTTGGTGCAGTGAAATAGATTTCTAGAGAACAAAAACAGAACTAAAAACAAAACCCAAATGGAGGGCCAGATGTTGACTCTCTAACTGGTTATGGTTAAGAAGTCAGTCAGGAACCCAGTACCTCACCAGTACCAGCTCACCAACTATATATTGTAGTCTAGGTAAAGAATGGTATCCGTGCCTTGTTATCGGTTAATCTGCTCTAAGTTGGCATCAAAACTATAGGAGTTCTTTAAAATTAAACTACAGGTACAGCTTGAGCGAGCCTGTGGTTTTGCTTCAACCACTGAGGTTATGGAGAGTAGAATATGTATTTTCATGAGGTTGTAGGAGATAAAAGCAGTCCTTTGGGCTGAGATGTTTAATGCTCCTTTTATTCACTCATGTGAAGTGAAGGATATTTAGACTTACTTGAGATAAATGGACCAGTTCTTACTGGAGAAGGGCTCTCTTGGCCTTCAGGTAGAATCTGAGCCCTGAAGGAAGGGACTGGGTTGATTAAGGTGGCAATGGAGATGGCTCTGCAAGTAGCTGAGTCTCTGCCATCTAGTTGGCATCACCAGCTTCCCAAGTACCCGAGCTTCTAGCTGTCATCATACCCACTTCTTGCACTTCTCCAGATACCAAAAATACAATGTTTGCTATGTTTTCTTTAAATGGCTGTCAGTTCCTGACCCATGCATTTAAATCTGGGAAAATCTGAAAGGGTTTTGAGGACCTCATCTATGATTAAAATACACTGGAAATTATAGTGACACCCAGGTGTCTCTAAGCATTTTCTTCCAAGTAGTTGGAGTAATCTTATTTAATTTGGCTGTGCAGTATACTTGTGCACCAGTGAGGATTTCATAAAGCTTCCAGCAAGACCAGATTGGCCTGTTCCAGAGTCAGACACGCTTCACTGGGCTCCACATTTGCCCAAATGCCTTGGTGACCTTAGATACTAGCCTGTGAACAAAGATACTCCTTTGTGTGTAGGTAAGAAGGAAGAAAGTGGATACAGGAAGACAGATCTTCTTTTGCTTGTACTTGGGTAAATGTACCTTCTGACTGTAATTTGGAGAAAGGATTAGTCTAGTATCTAAATTTTTATATTTCATTAAAATATATGCTTATGCAATCATAATGAGAAGTGGGAGAGGACTCTATTGTTTTAGTGAATTTGGAAAGTTCAAAGTGAGCTGGATCCCAGATCTTTAAAACTGAATGTAGTTTAGTTAAAAATATTTTAAAATGTCACTTTGCTTAATCTCCAAGTATTTGGGGATTTTCCAGCTTTCTTTCTGTTATTGATTTCTGGTTTAATTACATTGTGGTCTGAGGACTATGGATAAATTAACAAGTAAACAAGTAATTGCTTATGAGCAATTTTATTTTTGTCAGCAGCATTTGAATAAAAGTAGGTTTTAGGAGGTTTTGGAAATCAGCTTTTACTTTTGAGTGGTTAAAATCCTTTCTTTTATCCTGTTTTTTATAGGGAGAGCATCCTCCTTGATTTTCAGTGCCCCATAGTAGGTACACTCAAATTAAATTTTAGGTTAAGATTTCTGAAATGTCACAAAGAATTTGTGAAGTTCATAGTATTGCAATTTTTATTAAACACACCTATGTTCTCCCCCTACCCCCACCCAAATAAGGAAAGAACAAGAATTTAGAGAGATTAAAAAAAAAGCAGCCATAACATATTGGGTTGGCCAAAAAAAGTTCTTTTGGTTTTTCCTGTAAGATGTTATGGGAAAACCCAAATGAACTTTTTGGCCAAGCTAATATTTGAGTGGACATGAGAGATTGAAAGCGGGTATTTTCATATCTTGCACACCATCAATTCTGCAGAAATGTAGAGTGTTTTTTTCATTTCAGGTGGATATGAGCCTCCACTGACCAATGTCTTCACGATGCAGTGGTTTCTGACTCTCTTCGCTACGTGTCTCCCTAACCATACAGTTTTAAAGATTTGGGATTCAGTTTTCTTTGAAGGTTCAGAAATCATCCTACGGGTGTCGCTGGCTATCTGGGCAAAGTTGGGAGAGTAAGTAATTTCCCCTTCCTGTTCTGTACTGTGGTGTGAGAGTCTTCCAGCGCTTTTGTTCTCCAATGTTTATTCATCAATATTTAAATCAATATTCATCAATATTTAAATGTGAGGAAAAGAGAAAGTTGTGAATGCTGTGCAATTGCTTTTGCCTTCTGAACTCTCTGTCGGCTCATCAGTGAATGTTGGGGGCAAGTGGAAGCTGTTTTAGAGAAGGGGGCAGGCTGTTTCAGGCCTGGAGTTCTCCTCCTCCTCAGTGCTGGCGTCCTGGCAGGCCCACGCTGTTGGCATCTTTTCTAAACCTGGTTGTGGAGAGGGAGAGGGACTTAGGTGGAAGAGGAACTGAAAGATCTGGAGACAGCTGTGTGGGTTTGTTGGTTAAGACTGCAATTTGGCTTATGTTTGAGTCTTTATAATTATTTTGTTGTTCAGTCGCTCAGTCGTGTCTGACTCTTTGTGACCCCATGGACTGCAGCATGCCAGGCTTCCCTGTCCTTCACTATCTCCTGGAGGTTGCTCAAACTCATGTCCATTGAGTCAGTGATGCCATCCAACCATCTTATCCTCTGCTGCCTGCTTCTTCTCTGGCCCTCAATTTTCCCAGCATCAGTGTCTTTTCCAGTGTGTTGGCTCTTCACATCCAAAAGTATTGGAGCTTCAACTTCAGCATCAGTCCTTCCAGTAAATATTTAGGGTTGGTATTTTGTGGAATGTGATAAAATTAAACGAGATACTATGTATAAAGGTATCTAGCATGGTGCCTGGTGCCTAGTCAATAGTAGAACACATGGAACTTCTTTCCTTTCATCAAGAGTTAATTCCATTTGAAATCTATTACCACCAAACAGATTTCACTTACATTCTTATCTAGTATCAGGGCTGAAAACACTAGGGTATTTTCACCCATCTCTAATGTATTATGACTATTACATTAAACATCTGCCTTTGGGTAATGGGAGAGACATCAGGATGAAATTGTTACAGTTAACTGAACATGCAGAAAAGTTTTTAATGTTTCTTTCCTAGAGCTATTTTTAAATGACTTGAGTGGGTGCCCATAGACAACACGTTAGAGAACTTATAAATCACTTCCAGTGTTTTGTTTCAGAAACCTCTTAAGTAGCCTTTTTATTGATGGGAAGTTGTTTCCTGAGAGACTTGCAGCATTTTTTAATTTTGTAAGAAAAATCCACCAACTAACAATTCAGGGATTTAAAAAAAAAATCATTGTTGTGTGGAAGTGTCTTTAAATATCACGTAGCAATCTCCTCTGCCATTGTTTCACTGCAGATAGCTTTTCAGTGAGGCAAATAAATTCACCTGTGGGGGATTTGTTGTGACATTTACATACCTGTTTACTTTCTTCTGATGTCAGCCTTTTTCTGCAGTCGTGTATTTCCAGCCTACTACTTCACAAACTGAGCATTGGTAGTTTCTCTATTACCAGTATCACACTGTAGCCATCGTGATAGTTGCTGGATAATTAGCTTATAGGATTAAAATACTACAGCACTTGACTGTATGCTGGGTTGATTCTAGTCCCCTTTTTGTTAATTCTTAATTATGGGGCAGGAGGAAAAGAGGTGGTTCTTATTTTATTCCTATGTACTCTACCCATTATCTATCAGAATTTATTGATATGATCATCCCAGGGATGTCACACTATTGAAATAATAATAGCTATACTTAATATCCAATATTCACAGAGTGCTTGCAATGGACAGGCATGATTCTAAGCACTGTAGATGTAAAATTAACTCATTTAATCTCACTGTCATCCTAGGAGGTAGGTTCTATTATCATCCCCATTTTACAGATGTCATCACTGAGACACAAAGAACTTAAGGAAATTTCCCCACGTCACCCAGTTTGTAAGTGGAGAGACCTGATTTTGAGTGTGGGCACCTTGGCTGTATTATCTGTGCTTCTAATAATGTGAATCTACTGATTATAAATGGCTCCTGTTTATGAAGTTCAGGAATCTGTGAGTTAGACTGGTAGAATTTTAAATGTTTCAGTTTTTGCTCATTATAATTTTCACATGTTTTGAGCATTAAGTGAAAGGAAAGGCAACTAACACACAACATCAAGGGCCTGCAGTCATTATATTAAGAAGATTAAACACATTATCTTACTCACTTCTCCCCACAACCCCATGACATAGGTAGGATTATTCTCCCTGTCTTTTCAGGTGAGAAAATTGCCCCAGGAGCGCTGACTAATTAGTTCAAGGTCCCACAGCTAGTGAGTAGAGCTGGGATTTAGCCCTGGATCTTTCTGACTCCCGGGCCTGTCGTCTTCCCCACCACCTATCCATTGGAAAAGTCCTGAATATCCTGCAGATGATCTCTGGGTCATGTGTACCGCAGTGACATCAGGGCTTCATGTGTGCGTATCCATGGGCCCTTCCCATCACCTTGATTCTGCAACGTGAAACTTCCTCCTCTGCTCGTACAAGGGCACTTGTGGAACGTGTAAGCTGTCGACCGTCAGCAAAGTCTCAGCGGCATCTCTTTCACGTGTCCTTTCTTCTCTGACCTGACTGCCTTGGCTCCCTCGCTCATTGCCTCATGCCTGGCACAGCCCTCCATGGCCTTCCATCACACCCTACACTTGCCATGCCGCCTCGGGGGCAACCTTGCCAATGGCACGTCTGTTCCCACACTCTCTGTTAAAGGCCTTTCCGTGACTCTTGTCCTGAGAGGGCTCAGCAGGCAGATTAGGCCTTTGTGATTTGCTCTCTGCACCTCTCTACCTTCAGCTTCCCTAGTGGCTCAGTGGTAAACAGGAGACAAGGGTTTGATCCCTGGGTCGAGGAGATCCCCTGAAGGAGGAAATGGCAACCCACTACAGTATTCTTGCCTGGGAAATCCCATGGACTGAGGAGCCTGGCGTACTGCAGTCGAGGGGGTCACAAAAGAATTGGACACGACTAAGCAGCTAAACCTCCAGTACTCTTGCTTGGAAAATCCCATGGACCAAGGAGCCTGGTAGGCTGCAGTCCATGGGGTCGCTAAGAGTCGGACACGACTGAGCGACTTCACTTTCACCTTTCGCTTTCATGCATTGGAGAAGGAAATGGCAATCCACTCCAGTGTTCTTGCCTGGAGAATCCCAGGGACGGAGGAGCCTAGTGGACTGCAGTCTATGGGGCCGCACAGAGTTGGTACACGACTAAAGCGACTTAGCAGCAGCAGCAAGCAACTAAACAACACCATCACCCTCAGCTCTCTCTGGCTACCCCTGGCCATACAGCCACCCCCACTGTGATCTGTGGACCTACATGCATTTCCCCAGGTAGGGCCTTCTGTCTCCTGTATGCACGTGTTTGGGATGCTTTTTCCTCCTTATCAATCTGGAGAATATTTATCAAAACTCACCTTAAACATTATTTATCTTCCTCACTCTCCACCTGGCCTCCAGGATAAACTTAAGCACTTTTCAGTTTATGCCCACATGCTGCTCTAAATTTTTGCATCGGCACTTCAACAGTTTATTTCATTTATTTACCTACATGATTGTGGCAATGTGATTTGAACAGAACTCTAGAGCCTGAAGTTTTCCCAGGATCATATTTTTTTTTGACTGGCTTTATGGAGATCCCCCAACCTTAGCATATGTCAAAGAGTATGTCTTATGATTGGTAAGGCAAATAGTTTTTCTGCTATGCCAAGAATGACATAATAGATAAATATCCAGGTCTCTGCTTTGGGTAATTCCTTTTTCTTCCCTCTCTAGAAGAAGAATTAAAGTTTTACCTGTCTCACAGGATGGCAGGTGACAGTCTTTATTTAACTGTTGAAGCAAATGCAAGAAACAAGGTGTAACTGCTATGTTTAAAATGGATAACCAACGAGGACCTACTATACAGCACATGAACTCAGCTCAATGTTGTGTGGCAGCCTGGGTGGGAGGAGAGTTTGAGGGGAAATGGGTACATACATACATACATACATACGTGGCTGGGTCTCTTCAGTGTTCACCTGAAACTATCACAGCATTGTTAATCAGCTGTACCCCAATACAAAATAAGAAAAAAAATATAACAGGGTGTAATCGCCAGCTAGCAGCAGTGTCCTGAGAAGATTGGAAAGACTGTGAAAATATCCTGAGGACTGATGAAATGTGCAGATAAAGTTCTTGTGTGTTTCATCTTTCATTTCTACCGTGGTTTGGTTTCAGTCTGTCAATGGTACTGCTGTTTGCAAATTGAGAGCAACAGATTCCCTCCAGGGGATAATTGTTCTTGGGTACCCAATTTCTTAGTTATTATTTCTGATCAGTGATGGGTGTTCAGATGTGTAGAAGGTGTCATGTGGGAGCAATAAAAATGCCACAGGTGGAGCTGTGAGTCAGGAGAGTGGTATAGCAAAGAGAGGAACTCACCCTGGAATAAGGACCACTGTGTTGACCTTCCAGTTTTTAAAATCTTTTCTCTGCCTACCACAGGCTGTACTGTGAGTGTAATCATAGGATTTTGACTTCCATTGATTGCTAACTTGGTTGATTTGATGGCAAGGGAAAACATGTCTTATTGTGCCTGCAGCGTGTGCCTAATAGCAGGGGTCTCCTAAACAATTCCTTTTTCTGTCCTTTCTTTATCTAGGCAGATAGAATGTTGTGAGACAGCAGATGAATTCTATAGCACCATGGGGCGCCTTACCCAGGAGATGCTAGAGAATGATCTTCTGGAAAGCCATGAACTCATGCAGGTGAGTGGGCAATGCCTGCCCCACTTGGCTCAGGGGACCCCAATACCTTGAGAACAAGCAGAGGAAGGAAGAAACGAATAATGAATATTTATTATGACTTTCATTAAACAATGTTATATTTCAATTATGGCTCAAATAAAGCTGGAAAGTTTTTTAAAAAACCAAAAAATGCAATACAAAAACAAACAAACGAAAAACCCCATCAGAGCACCAGCCCCCGTCACCAACAAATCCCCAGGCACTTTTTCTGGATCTGATTCTTAGCCTTAAAGGGAGACTGGTGGGGAGAAATAATTATTTCTGGGAAGGAATTACTGAGGATCAAAAGAAGATTATTCTACTTCTCATTTTGGTTTATTTGTTTTGTCCACATTTGCAACTCATGTTTTTACATAGGAATCATAAATTTCAAAATTGCCAACTTGAAGGGTTTTGTTACTTTCTGGCATGTTACTGTATCTCAACATCATACTGGGCAAGTCATTAAAAATGGCAGTGAGTGTAGAAGAGATAGCAGATTTGTTAGCTCTGTGTCTTCCATTAGGCTCTGTAACATGATTTTTTTCTCATTCTTCTCCTGGGCTTCTGATGACACTTTCTCTTCCAGGTTCTTCCTTCATCCTGCAAACTAACCAGCAGTGGTTCTTGTCCAAAGTGGTTGTTGGGCCTTGGTTCCTTCTTTCTCTGTCGTGCCTCTCTCTCTCTTTTTTAAAATTTCAACTTTAATGTTGGGTTCCATGCCTGAGGTCATTTTGGTGGCTGGGGCCCAGTCATCGGGTTAGAAAACAAAGACCCAGGCCCTCATTTAGGACTTGAGAAGAGGTTTCATTTCTCTTCTCATCTCCTGGTACCTCCACCTACTTCTCGGAACCCCTCGCTTTTAGCGGAAAGCTGCCCAAGTTGTTGAGAATACTGACCACCTGGTAGAATTTCCCTGAGCATTTCTATTTTTTATTTCACCTTTTCTTTGCATTCTCGTCTCTCCTTTCTTCCTTCCTGTCTGACTTAGAGCAGGAAGTACGCTATCTGCACCTGACCTCTGTGCTCTGATTCCAGCTCCTGTCACACCTCCCGAGCCATTGCTTCCTTGCTTCTTTTCTCTTGTAGAGGGAAGTGTCTTTTATTAAACATTATTCTCATATTCTACCTATGAGATCCTTTTCAGAGGTCCCCAATCTTTTTGGCACCAGGGACAGATTTTGTAGAAGACAAGTTTTCCACAGACCAGGGTCAGGGGAGTGGTTTCAGGATGATTCAAGATTCAAGCATGTTATTAATTATGCACTTTATTTCTAATCTAATGCTGCCAGTGATCTGACGGGAAGTACTCTCTGTGGCCTGGGGGCTGGGGACCTGTGCTTGACATCCTGCAGAACTGCCTGATTCACGTGCCCTGGGCAGGACTCAGATCTCATCCCTTTTTCCTCACTCGTGAAAGTTCAGTGACTACTTATTACCTACAACACAGAGCGTGGGTTTCTCAGCTCATCAGCCAGTGCTCTTGACTGTCTGGCATTTACCTGTCTTTTCAGCCATAGTTCCTGTTGTTCCCTTTTGTACCCTTGATCCAAGTCTAGGTAAGTCACACTGTCTTCCATGTTCCTGGAGCTCCTGGGGGATATGCCTGCTCCACACCTTTGCTCCCTCTGTTCCGTCTCCCTCAGTCGCTTCACGTGTTTCCCTGTTCAGTCTCTTCACGTGTTTCAGGCCTGCCTCCCTGTGAAAGTGCCAGTTCATGTGCCATCTCCTTCATGAAACTGTCATCAGTCAGTTCAGTCCAGTCGCTCAGTTGTGTCCAACTCTTTGTGACCCCATGGACTGTAGCACACCAGGCCTCCCTGCCCATCACTAACTCCCGGAGTTTACTCAAACTTATGTCCATTGAGTCGGTGATGCCATCCAACCATCTCATCCTCTGTCATCCCCTTCTCCTCCCGCCATCAATCTTCCCCAGCATCAGGGTCTTTTCAAGTGAGTCAGTTCTTCTCATCAGGTGGTCAAAGTATTGGAGTTTCAACTTCAGCATCAGTCCAGTCTCTGATAGGCTCAACTAAAAGCATCTCCTTTTTTGATTCACCACATTTTCCTTGTACCACTCTTGTGAGCCTTCATCACATTCTACCTTGATTTGAGGCTGGATTTTATTTCCTCAGAGATATTATGAATTCCTGGAGGACAGGGACTCTTTTCTCATAATATGTAGCACTTGACCTTCTCCTAGAAAGAAACGAGAAAGAAAGTGAAGTCGCTCAGTTGTGTCTGACACTTTGCGACCCCATGGACTGTAGCCTGCCAGGGTCCTTCGTCGGTGGGATTTTCCAGGCAAGAATACTGGAGTGGGTTGTCATTTCCTTCTCCAGGGGATCTTCCCAACCCAGGGATCGAACCCAGGTCTTCTGCACTGCAGGTAGACTCTTTACCATCTGAGCCACCAGGGAGATACTGCCTTCTCCTGCTGCTGCTGCTGCTGCTAAGTCGCTTCAGTCATGTCTGACTCTGTGCAATCCCATAGACGGCAGCCTACCAGGCTCCCCCGTCCCTGAGATTCTCCAGGCAAGAACACTGGAGTGGGTTGCCATTTCCTTCTCCAATACATGAAAGTGAAAAGTGAAAGTCAAGTCGCTCAGTCATGTCCGACTCTTTGTGATCCCATGGACTGCAGCCTACCAGGCTCCTCCGTCCATAGGATTTTCCAGGCAAGAGTACTGGAGTGGGGTGCCATCGCCTTCTACGCCATAATGCCTAACGTAGTGCTAAGAATCCCCCTGGCTGCTCCATGGATACACAGAAGTATAAAACATTAGAATTTGAGGCAGTGTTTTTCAAACTTGACTGCGTATAAGCAACATGTCAGGAGTGTATTAAAAGGCAGATATTTGGCCCATGGGTCGTGGTTATGCAAGTGGTTTGAACTAACACTTATAGAAACACTGGTTTGAAAGACTCTTAAAGGTCCAGTAACCTAATTCTGTCACTTAACAGAGAAGAAACTAAGACATGGAGAGTGAGCATCTTGCCATATTCTTGGGTTGTCTAGTGGCAAGCCCAGAACTGGTGGGATCCAAGCTCAACACGTGGCCTGCTGCTGCTCCTCGCCACCCAACACAGGGTTTCCACCTTATTCAAAACATGTCTTTCTAAAATCTGAAATCCCTTTTAGAAGAATGGCAACATTTTATTTCACCTGAAGTTTAAACATTGTAAATGATAGATACATGCACTTTGTCTTCTGGGAATTTCCTATCTTAGATACCAGGAGAAAAGAGAGCCCCCTCTTTACTTTGCTTTAAGAGAATCCTAGAAGGAAAAATGTAGACTGTGGCTTGATTGATTAGATTTCATTTTAGCAGCATTTCTCCTGCTGAGGAAAACATCTGGTAAAGATGAACTGAGCCTAATTTTGTACAACTTATGATTTCATGTTTTTTGTAAAACATGTCAGTGATGAAAAAGAGAAATACTATTCCTTTTCAGCAGTACCTAAATATAAATGTCTATTTAAATGCATGTTGGTAGTTTGGGCAGTAAATAGACTTGTTGGTTTTCCTTGACATCGTAGAGTATTAAGGAAAGAAATGCTGAATGTCATTTCAAGCGCTCTCTTTTCTATATTTACTCCTTAAGAAAATTAATTCAGTGGCTGTGATACAATTACGGTAGACCTTAAGTCTGTCAGCAAACTTGAAATGATGAAAAATCCAATCAGATGAAAAATGTGGACCACATACAAGATCTTTATTTTTGAACTGAAGAGATGCAAAGATTTTCCCTGTTTGGTTTTCCTTATTTCTTTCAGTTCTAGGTGCCATGCACCAAATTATCTACTGGGTTTGTTTGTTTGTTTGTTTTACCATAAATCTCATCACTCTTTTATATTATTAGCAATGGCCATTTAAATAAGAGATAATGTTAGAAAAAGAGGTTGGGAGAATACTGATGAAATAGTTTATATGGATTTTGCTACGCCTTTTGACAAAGTCTCTCATGGGTTCTTTGAGAGAAAAGTTATAGGTTTTTTTTTCTAACTGCCCCAGGACTTTGTTGTGGCATGCAATTTTTTTTTTAGTTGTGGCATGTGAACTCTTAGTTGCAGCATGTGGAATTTCATTCTCCGACCAGGGATAGAACTGGGGCCCCCTGCATTGGGAGCACAGAATCTTAGGAACTAGATCACCGAGAAAATCTCTATAGTTTTGTATATAGTTATTATATATAGAGGGCTTCCCTGGTGGCTCAGCAGTAAAGAATCTGACTGCAATGCAGGAGACCCAGGTTTGATCACCGGGTCAGAAAGATCCCCTGGAGGAGGGCCTGGCAACCCACTCTAATACTGTTGCCTAGAGAATCCCACGGACAGAGGAGCCTGGCATGCTGTAGTCCATAGTGTCACACAGAGTCAAGCATGACTGAAGTGACTAAGCAGCAGCGGCATTATATATAGAAAAGTTAGTTACATGCAATTACTAAACGAGTTTGGAGAAACCTCACCAAAAGTGGTTGTCAATAATTATTTACAGTTACCTGAGGGGAGCTTTCATGTGCCATGAGACTGTTCCCTTTTTCTATCAGTGATGAAATGGAAGTCACATGGATGTGAATGCTTGTCCAATAGAAGGATACCATTTGATTATTAGTGCTGTCAAAAATGAAACTGTCTTGGCTTGCAAAATTGTGTGGGCCCATAACTGGAAGTGTTCAAGCAACACCCTTATGATCAAATGTTGGAGATGCTCTAGAGGGCGCTCTTGCATGGGAGGGAGGTTGAACCAAATTATATTTAAATTCCTTTTTAAGATACTATTTGTGTACTATACTTTGGCTCTAAGATAATTAGTAAAAGTCCTTTCTTGAAATCAGTTGTAAATCTCTGATTTGCACAGTTGGGTACCTGGAGCTTCTCAGGTGCCCTGAGAACTGTGGTGGTATGTCATGTACCTTCATGCGATAAATATGTCTGCTGACAAGTGAGACCTTTAAGTAAGTGAGTGAATACATGTGAAATACTACAAGGACATTTCTTTCAGAAACACTGATTTATACTTTAAAGGGTTAACTAAAAGTAAATTATAGAGAAAGGAAGAGCAGGAAAAGAGCATGAATCCCAGTGGAGCCGGTGTTCTTTTTGGTTCAATGGCTTTAGCTGAGCGGCCCTTGAAGGAGCTTGGTAAGACCCCAGACCGTTTACTCTGGGGCAGGATGGGACAGAGTAGGGCCAAAATGTACTCCTCTTTCTTTTCTTACACACTTCCTTCATAAGTCTGGGCCAAGGAGTTTTCTGATAACTTTTAATAAAATTAGCAGAAATAAAAGGTGACTTTTCAGCTAGACATCTCACTGATTGTCTCCAGTGAGACATCTTCCTTCATTTGTAGAGAATTTTGAAATTCCTAACATTAGTAATTTCATTTTTTTTAATAGTGAAATTTATTTTTAATTGAAGGATATTTGCTGCACAATATTGTATTGGTTTCTGCCAGACATCAGCATGAATCAGCCATAGGTATACCTGTATCCCTCCCTCTTGAACCTCCCTCCTAGTAATTCCATCTTTTAAACTTGAATCCCAATGATATGGGTTTGTTTATTGAGATATGATTGACATATAGCATATTAGTTTCAGGTGTACAACATAATGATTCGGTATTTGTATATATTGTGAAATGATCACAAAAGTCCAGTCAACATCCATCACTGTGCATAATTAAGACTTTTAAAAAATATTTATTTATTTATTTTGCTGCACCAGATCTTAGTTGCAGTATGTGGTGTCTAGTTCCCTGACCATGGATCAAAGCTCTACTGGCCTTCTATACTGTCAGTAAAGCAGCTTTTAGGGCAGTGAACTGATGGCAGCCTTTGTGGCATCAACGAGAGTGTACTCTGACCATGTTATTAATGAAATCATATGAAGTATTTCAGGCAACAGAATGTATTAAAATAATATGACAAAATGTACACACCCATGACCCAGTTTAAGAAATAAAACATTAACAACACAGGTGAACACCCTCATGCACTCCTCTCAGGTCCTGCTCCTCTCAGAGGTAACCACCGTCCTTCACTTTTTCATGATGAGTTTCATGCCTTCACTTCTCAGATGAAGAAAAGCAGGCACAGAGAGGTTGGGAAGCAGCATAATCTCACATTCCGGACTAATGGGAGCCACAGGGCACCTTGTGCTTCTTTCCAGGGGGAAACAGTTCACTGTTAGTACATTTGTGCTGCTTCTCAGCCATTTTGGTACACGGATCTTCCTGGACTTAGGACGGGGTTATATGCAGATAAACTCATCATACACTGAAAATGTATTTAATACACCTAACCTACCAAACATCACAGTTCATCCTAGCCTGCCTTAAACATGAAGCCATTTATGTTTAACCTATACTTAAACACTGCCTTAAATACTCAGGACACTTATGTTAACCTATACTTGGGCAGCAGCATCTGACATGAAGCCTGTTTTATAATGGCAAGTTGAATAACCCATATAATTTATTGATTGCTGAACTGCAAGTGAAAAACAGAACAGTTGTCTGGGTCCAGAATGGTTGTAAATATACTATTTGTTTCCCCTCGTGATCACTTGGCAGATGGGGAGCTTGATTGCCTAGCATCATGAGAGAGTATCTTTGGCACATTGTAAGCCCAGGAAAAGATCCAAATTCAGAATTCAAAGAAGGGTTTCTACTGAATGCATATCGCTTTTGCACCACCATAAAGAGGAAAAATCATTTAAGTTGAACTGTTGTGAGTCAGGGACTGTCTGTGATCAAGTATGCATGAGATAAATTGATTTAGAGAGGACTTTTGTGGTCTTGATACACTTGTAACTTTGCACAGTAAGCAATGGAGAATCAAAGGAATGGTAGCCAGCATTTCTGTGTTTGGAGTCTTGGGATGTTACACTAAGGTATAAGTGGATAACACGAAGTTTGGAGACAGTCCGATGTGCAGGCTGTTTAGAATCGAGATTTCAGTGGACTGTTCCAGTGGCAGCTCTGAGCTGTGGGGTGAGACTGCAGCGCTAGGAAGCCCCTTTTAGAGCCCTCCTTTTTCTACCTGTGCAGAGATGAGAGATTTCCTAAACCTTCTGAATAGAAAAATACTACTTTAAAATATTTTCCTCTAAAAATGTCATCAGGACATTGAATGGCTTCCTAGAAGAAATGAAAGTTCATGTGACTAATATGCATCTTCTGATGAATAAGAGCCCAAAAGATTGAAGAAATGTGTTTGGAGCAATTAAGTTTTTATCAAATTAAGAGAACAAACAAGATGATTTTCTTCTCCCTGGTAGAATGATAGATCATCTTAAAATTCTGGAGGAAGCACAGGTACTTTTCCCATTTTTATTTATAGATTTTTTAACAGCCTATGCTTTACACCCCTGTCACTTCCTTCTTTTTCTTTTTTTTCTTTAAAAATAACAGTTAACAATTTTCGCCTAGAACTCATTCGCAGACATTTGAAAAGGTGGTATCTTTGGAGGAAGCTTGCAGGTGATCATGAGATTGTCCCCCAGATTTAATTTTATCTGGAAGGCTGACATTTGATGTCTATAAAAATCATCAAGGAAAGCTTTGGAAAATGAGCAGTACATATAAAGAAGATTGATGGGTTCTCTGGGAAATAAGTAATAGGGAGCTATGGATTTCTGAATTAATCCATCTATCAAAGGAACAGGGGGATGTCAGACTGTCCCCATTTCTCCCGCTCCACCCCTACCCTGCGTTCACCAGGTGGAGTGCCCAGTCACAGCTGGATTGATTTGAGGACTCATTATTGTTTTATTTTTTAATTTTTTAAAAATTCTTTTGTCTTTCTCTAAGATAATATTGAAGTGGACTCTCTCCATCCGCTGTGTAAGGAGCAGTCTCTACCTCTTCACACCCAAATCATAGAACTTTCATGTCTTCGCAGGATTGATAAAGTTAAGACCACGATTTCAGACATGGCATTTCGTTCTTGTTTTCCAGACTGTTTATTCTATGGCTCCATTCCCCTTTCCACAATTGGCAGAGTTGAGGGAAAAATACACTTACAACATTACACCGTTCCCTGCCACAGTTAAGCCCACCTCAATTTCTGGGTAAGATCTTTTTTTCTTTTTGCCTTGTTATTTTCATGATGAAAGACTTAATATTTTGCTATTTATATTTATTGAACCTCAGAAATACATTCAAAATAGCTTGGTGCTTAAAATCTGAATATCTCTTTCCCAAAGGCTTTGATTTAAATTCAGGAGGAAGATTTTTGAAAGTGTTACTTTTCGAAGAAGGTTGGGACATAAACTGAAAGGGTATTTAGCAACCCTACAACTTATTTAAAAATATCAAATATTAAAAATTTCAGTAATTTAAAAAGTATAGAATTGGTGCCTGAAGAGACAGATGAGCTAATTTAAAATACTGTGGTGACCAGAAATTGACAAATATATGTACATAGGAATTTAATATATGAAAATGTACATCACAGTGAAATGATATACTATTTAGTAAGTGGTACTGGGCCTATGAGACTCAATCTGGAAAGAAAGAAAATAGGAGTCATACTTTATACCACACATCAGGATAAATTCCATATAGATGAGAGAGTTAAATGGAAAAAAAAATGAAATAATAAAATAAGCAGCAGAAAATATGGAAGGATGTCTTTATATCTTTGTAATTGGGAAGGTGTTAATAACTGACTCAAAATTTTAAAGATAAAGGAAAAAATTAAGCACTTTAAAAATAATTTTCTGCTTGACTACAACCAAAACAGAGCCAAAAAACAAACAAACAAACAAAAAACACCTCCATAAGCAGACAAAAAAATACTTGTGGAAAAATATTTGTAACTGATTTCTCTCATGTATAAGTTTCTTACAAGTCCATAAGAAAATGACCACCCAACTGAAAAATGATGAAAGGAGGGGAATAGGCCGTTTACGTAAAAGGCAGCATCACTTAGAATCAGGGAAATGCAAAGTGAGATTGTGAGATTAAAGTGAGATTTAGATTCTGTTTTTTCACCTATCAGATTGACAAAACTTTAAAAGGTCGGTGTGCTCTCTGTCGATAAGGCTATAGGGAAACAGACACTCTTACACTTTGCTGATGAGAGGTTAATTACCATAGGATTTGGGGCAGGCAATTTGACAGTATTTCCTCAGATTTTAATGCACATATCCTTTGATCCAGCAATTCTACCTTTCTGATTTATCCCACAAATATATTTGTACACATGCAAAACACAGTGTGTATAAGGTTATTAACTGCAGTGATGTTTGTAATAGTATAATATTGGAAACCACTCAAGTGTGCATCATTAATAGCCTAGTCCATCACATGGACTATATAGATACAGTACAGTACATGCATACACATGATTATGTATACGTATATGCAGTATAGTGCAGCTGTTAGAAAGATGAGGAAGAAGCTCTGTGTGTGAATACAGAGACTCTTTTTTCAGTTGAACAAAAGCAAGGTGCAGAAAAGTGTACTCATAGATAGTATGCTAATACTTATGAAAAAGAGGAGAAAAATAAGATTAGTCATATTTGCTTATTTACCTGATAACAAAGCTGAAGAATACATCAGAAATGAGTAACAGTGATCACCTATGGGGATTATGTGAGGCAAGAACCAGGCAGAAGTTGAACAAGGATGGGAGATGGACTTTATATTGGGTTGGCCAAAAGGTTTGTTTGGGTTTTCCTGTAACATCTTGCAGAAAAATCAAATGAACTTTTTGGCTAACCTAATATATAGTTATATAATAACTATATAGATATATTAAAATGTGTATTATAAATATAATTATATAAATGTGTTATATAAATTATAGCATATATGTATGTCATTTAAATCATGTAGGTATCTTACTTAAAAGTAATGCCACTATTTTTTTGAATATTGCTTTTTCTTTTATGTTTTCCAAGACGACATGGTAAGGTCAGAGACAGCGATGAAGAGAATGACCCAGATGATGAAGATGTCATTGCTAATGCAGTGGGGTGTCTTGGACCTTTCAGTGGACTCCTGGCACCTGAACTGCAGAAGTACCAGAAGCAAGTTAAAGGTAAAGAGGTGGCCTCTGTTAGATAATCACAGTGTGTTGGTTCACTATGGGCAGGGTATTATTATTGTGGCCTATAATATATAATATATTGTGGCCTATTGTTTCCTGAACTGATTACCACTGTTAAAGATCTTCATTAGAAGTATCTTCTCTGTTACTTTATCATTTGAGAGGATCTCTCTGTTATGTGTCACACACATCATACATATTTCTTTTTCTTTATGATTAGTTTTGCTTTCCACTCATCTGATTCAAGTTTGTGTGCTTAGTTCCTTAGCACAGAGCCAGACATATAATAGATGCTTACTATATTCTGTTTGAGTTTAATTGGATTCATTATAGACTAACTTCTTTTCCACTATAGAAATATTCTCTAAAGCCAAAACATTATGGTAGCCTCTATTTGAATTTCAGTGACCAGAAACGTATTATCTCATAGGACATTCTGCTAAATTCCTCTGCTTAGCCCAAGGTTTCTAGATTTGAAAAGGTAACTTCCACTTACTAGTTCTGATTATCAATAGTTCTTCTGTTCAGAGCAAAACAGAACAAGTCTGCTCCCTCTTCTTCTGGATGTCTCTTGGATCTTGAGACCAGTCATCATATCCCCTAGAGCTTTCTCCATGGTTCAGAATTTCTTAAAGATATGTCTTCCAGAACTTTTAATATTCTATAAATTCACCTCTAAATGTCCTGCAGTTTGCTAGTATTCTTCTTAAAAATGGTACTTTAAATTGAATGCCATGCTGTTTGTTTTTTCCTTACAGAGAACAGACTTGCTGTGAAGTCTGGACATTATCCATGCAATGAACTCTTTTAAGCAGTTTGTTGTTCTCCCACTATGATCTTTCCTATCTTGGGTGGCAGTTCTTCCCTTAGGACATTTAATTCTGTCTCTTCAAGTTTGAAGACCATTTTCCTTGCTGGAAGAGTACAGAAACAAAAGATGTCAGGCACCTCTGCATTCTCTCTGCCATCTGCTAGCTTTATACTGCCATTTCAAAGTCATGAGCTATTTTCTCATTTTTTGTTCTTCATGCTTTTTTTGTTTGTTCATTTTGTTGTTGGTGTTTTGGTCGTGGTAGTTTTAACCCTCAGCATGTTTTGTATTTTAACCTGCTTAATGTTCAGTTCATGTCATTTTGTGTGTGTGTCCTTGGTATGCACTCCCTTGTCATCTTTTGAAATGACTTAAAAAAAAATCTGAACTCAACCAGGGTTCTGTTGATTTTGTAATGTCTTCTTCCTTCTCTTTCGTTGCCTGAATTTTAGCTTTAGGTTTCCAGCCATGGGATCAATATGTATTATAACTCTAACGTTTTGAATCTAACATTATAATGTATTATTAACTCTAACATTTTTATAGTTTGGGTCTATGTTCCATTTTTCTACCCTGTTATTTTTTCTGTGCAACTATGTACTCTGGTTTGACATGGTAACTTTCTCCTAAATTTCATCATTAGTCTTTGTTGTTGGTTTTACTTTAGTTTAGATTAGCAGATCTCCTTTTAATTTTCTTCTCCTTAGAGAAGTATTTTCAATAAACATATCAGATATTCAGTCTTTATCTGAATAACGCTTTCAGCAGATGTTAGGATACTTAAAATCCCCTAATAATCTTTGTTTTTAAAGCTTGTCCCCAGGCTGGTTTTACATACTGTGTTAGAAAAATCTCAATTTATCCCCTTTTGCCTGTGTGACATGGGAGTGTATTCTCACACAGTACTTATTTCTGTTTCTTGGCTTCCTTGGTGGCTCAGATGGTAAAGAATCTGCCTGCAATGTGGGAGACCCAGGTTCGATCCCTGGGTCGGGAAGATCCCCTGGAGAAGGAAATGGCAACCCACTCCAGTATCCTTGCCTGGGAAATCCCATGGACAGAGGAGCCTGGCAGGCTATAGTATACAGGGTTGCAAAGAATCAGATACGACTGAGTGACTAACACTTTTCATTTTCATACTTGGATGTAATCTCAAATTTAAGGGATAAATCTAGTTGTTGGTGTCACAGGAGCAGAAACCACACCAGATATAACAAACATAACAGAGAGTCAGGAAATGCTTATTAAATGAATAAAAACATTAATTTCTAGTGGTACTGTGTTCTGAAGTCTTAATAATCTTGTCTTGCTATTTTTAACTAAGGAAAAAACTCACTTTTAATGCCTGACTAAACCCTGCAAACGGACGATCCCTTGTAAATTCTTGTGCAGTTATATGGAAATCTGTACCCTGACTTTAGACAGCTAGAGTTGTATTTTTCTAAGGGAAGTTTAGGAAATGGCAGTGATTTTTATCTGGAAACAGCTGACCTTATGTCCATATAATGATCAAAGTGGTAATAAAATCAAACAATGAACCCACACAGCTCATTTCAGATTACAGTTAGGCTAATAAGAAAATGAGGAAGTATTTTCAGGACCAAATAAAAACAAGTACTAGACACATTCTAGTATACCTGGATTTTTTCTGTGGTTCAGAATTTCCTGGAGGTTAAGATACTACCCTGGGTTATATAGTGTCATCAATTCCCACTTAGTTCTATTCTCCCCCAGTGACACCATCTCCTTGGCTCTCTTCCCTGGAATACAGAATCAAATGGGGACCAGAGTCTGAGATCCAATAACATTGCAGAACTGAGTCCAGGAGCCATCAATTCCTGCCGAAGTGAATACCATGCAGCTTTTAACAGTATGATGATGGAACGCATGACCACAGATATCAATGCACTGAAGCGGCAATATTCTCGGATTAAAAAGAAGCAGCAGCAACAGGTTCATCAGGTGTATATCAGGGCAGGTAATATACTTCTTTGAGTTAATTTCAGCTGTGTGTCAACTTGTGCAAGTCGACACAAGTATTTCTAGAATGGCCTGGAGATTACTGCTCAACTCTGGCTCAGCACCCACCAACACAGCTGGCAGGAGACAACAGCATCTTTACCTTTTCACTTTTTATTTTATCTTATCAGGCTCTAAAGAAGAAAAAGGTCCCAAGGACCAGGCAGCTGATGGTATCGAACACCTCTTTGCTTTTGGAGACGGGTTTACAAATGATGAGAATGTTGCAAAGCCATGCAATCCTTGGATCTGAGACATATTGGAGCTCTTGCTTCTTAAGCTCCAGGCATTTGGAAGTAGAATTTAGTCGTCTGTGTACTAGTAAATTAAGCTATTCTTCAGCCATTTAGATAGTAATATAACAGATGTTGTGATCAGAGGAAAAGGAAAAATCCATTTCTGTGCCTGGCTGATGGGTTAGCAGCATCTTGGGAGTCTGCTGAGAAGAACACAGTTGTACTGTAGTTGAAGTTGCTCTTTTCCAAGGATTGTTGAGCTTCTTTTTTTCTTTAAATTCCCCGAATCCCAGTGAACAGTCTATTTTATTATTTAATATATGCTGATTTGGGAATTGATTTGCCTTATTCTAAGTGAAATCCTAATGAAAATGATGCCAGTCCAGAGTTAACCACGGTATAAATTTGACATGTTTTTAAGAGACTGGTAAGCATGTGACTGTCTTGCACAAAAACTGAATTTACCTTTTACTTGTTGGGAAGAAGTAGGCAACTTCTTGAAGATTCTTACTTTATCCTGAATCATTATAAAAATCTATCACAAAAGAAACTAAAAACTGTAACACTTTAATTTTCAAAGCATTGATGCATACATGTCCTTATTTGTCCTTAAATCTACAAGGAAAGCAAGAACAGATGTTTTCATATCCTTTTGAAAAATAAGGAGATGGTAATTCAGGAAGGCTTAGCAATTGTCTAGGATTATATAGCTATATTGAGTGGTCAGGCCAGGGCTATAACCCCCATGTTTTGATTCTTTATATAGTTCTGTTTGAACCACTTTCAAAAGCTTTGGATGGGATGTTGAACAGTTGCCTTTGGGTACTAAATCAGCCCACTGTTTGGACTGTAGTCTGTACTGTATGTACAGACATACAGAACTATGGTCTATAGGTCAAATTCTGCTCAATGTCTGTTTTTATAAATACAGTTTTATTGGAACACAGGCATGCCCATTTGTCTGCATATTGTCTATGATGGCTTTCACTTCAGTGGCAACAATATTTATAGTCTGGTCCTTTATAGGAAAAGTTTGCTGACCCCTACTCTAGATCATGGTTTCTGTGGTTATTTTTAGAGAAATATTGGTACTCAAGGGCAAAGTTCAAGAACACTGCTTCTCAGACTTTAGTGTGAATATGCATTGCTTGGGGATATGTTAAAATGAAGAATCTGCTTCCTGTAGCTGTGGGGTGGGGCTAAGATATGCATATACTATAAGCCTCTAGGTGATGCCACTGCTGCTGGGTGAGGATTGCATGTTGAGTAGAAAGGTTTTGGAGATGGTATAGGTTAGGATTAGCAGTACAGGTGGAGAGAGTGAAATTCAGCTAGAGGCAAAAGTTCCCAGCTTCTGGGAAGTCCCTGGTGGTCCATGGTTTTACACTGCCAATGCAGGGGGCACAGGTTTGATCCCTGGTTGGGGAACTAAGATCCCACATGCTGCGTTGTGTGATCAGAACAAACAAAAATCCTCAGCTTCTGAGATTTAAAGAAAGGTGGTGAGGATGGTGATTGAGGTACCAACTTTCTAGGTTTGGGAGGACAGGAAGTTAAGCATTTTAGTCCAAACAGATTCTGTTTTTATGAAGAAATTGGAGAAAAAGTTGTTTGCTTGGGAGTAAGTTGAAGGTTGTGTAGGAGCTTAAAGAAGGAATGAAAATTTAGATTAAACACTGAAAGCAATGGGAGAGGGAAAGAAAGTTTGTTCAGTGCAATTGAGGACCTAAAAAAAATAGGAAGTTATGAATTTAAGGAATATCAATCCACATAACTGTGTGAATCCCCCATTCCCCTCACCACTACCCCCAGCAGCTTTTAGCTCCCATTTTGGAAAAGAGAACATGAATTGTGGCTCTAGAGTGGAGTTTTGTCAGGCATGTGTGGTACAGCCACAGGGATGCTGAAACATGTGGTTATTGATGAGGTGTGGTCCAAGGGATCAGCCATGCTCCTAGCAGGGTGGTGGTGGTGGTGTAAGGGAGCCGCAGAGACAGTGAGAGATTATGAGAAGACTGGGGGATCAAGGAATCGAAGTCTCTATGGTTCATTACCAAGAATAGTGACATCCAAGGTCTGAGAGCTAGAAGAGTCAGAGAGAATAGGAGAGTCCAATATTTTTCATGTGAGGCAGATCTGGGTGATGTTTAGGAAGGAACTGAACAGGTTGAGGATGGGTCAGTCACAGAGGCTGTGATGTAACTCAGGGAGGTAAGGGGACATAGTGCGAAGGGGAAACAGGTGTCCAAGTTTCACTGAAGACTGGCCTGTGACCAGAGGTAGAGAGGTGAGAGCAGTTGAGAAGCACAGAAGGGAGGATGACCACAACCACATGACCCAGGTGATGTCAGAAGGAAGGCTGCTCACACAAAGATGGTCTTTTTCTGCTACTTCTGCCTGCAGCTCTTGTCCCTAGGGCTATGAGTGTGCAAACTTCATTGAAAACAGGGGCTTGGTCATCGCCACAGGAGGGAGACAGTATTACTATAGTGTCTTCCAGGAGAACCCAATTTTGGGTGCTTTCCTGTTTTCAGTTTGCTTTCAGAGTCTGTTAAGGACACAGGAGTGGACCTGGGACCAGGCACTTGATGTCTGTGATGTCACGGCGTTTTTACCACCTCCTTTCACTTCTCTCATTCTGCTGTCTCTCACTTAATAACATGCAGTGTGTGGTTTTCCCACCTCTCAGATGCTGACAGCTGGTAATCCATATGGTCATAGTGTTTGACTTATTATTTAAAAAAAATTTTTTTTTCCAAAGATTTCCTAGATATATAACCTGGGAGGTTGCTTCTCAGAAGCAAAGTTCTCTGTAGAAAACATTAGAGAGCCTGGACTCTAACTGGTAATAAGGGGTCAGAGTCTGTTCCCTTTGTGTCCTCAGCCCCTTGTCTCCTCTGTATTAAGGGAGAGAATCGGTACCCCAGGCTCAAGGACTGAATTCAGTTTCTGCTGCCTTCAGTTACATGACTCTGTCCTTACCTGGGAAATATGTGGGCAGTGGGCAGGGACAGCCTGTCTTGACTCCTCTTCCAAGATGGATGTTTTTCTCTGTGGTACCTTTCACACGACCTTTCAACCTTTCTTTCAGACAAAGGGCCGGTGACCAGCATTCTCCCGTCTCAGGTAAACAGCTCTCCAGTTATAAACCACCTTCTTTTAGGCAAGAAGATGAAAATGTCAAACAGAGCCGCCAAGAATGCTGTCATCCACATCCCTGGTCACACAGGAGGCAAAATATCACCCGTCCCCTATGAAGACCTTAGGACTAAGCTCAATTCTCCATGGCGAACCCACATCCGTGTCCACAAAAAGAACATGGCCAGGACCAAGAGCCAGCTGGGCTGCGGGGACATGGTCGGGCTGATAGAAGAGCACAGCGAGGGCTCCAAGACTCACACCCTGGGGGCAGCTAAGGCATCTCCTTCTGATTGTGTCGGGACAGCTCAAGGCGGCTGCTCCGACGGCAGCACAGGCAGGACCATCGAAGGGCGGTCTCCGGAGCCAGTGTTTGGGGATGGAGATGCTGATGTGTCTGAGGTCCAGGTGAAGATAGAAGCCTTGGAACTGACCCCAAGGGATGCTGCTGCTGAACCTGAGCCCAGGGTGCCTCCACCCAGCCAGCGGCACTTCCCAGAGCCACCCAATGCCCCGGGAGGAAACAAGGTCCCTGGCAAGGCTCCCCAAGGTGGTAGCCACCTGAAGACCCCCATCTTTAGCCCCTTTCCCAGCGTTAAACCACTGCGGAAGTCCACCGCCGCCAGGAATTTGGGATTATATGGTCCGACAGAAAGAACCCCAACCGTGCACTTTCCTCACATGAGCAGGAGCTTTAGCAAGTCCGGCAGTGGCAACAGCAGCACAAAGAAACGGTGACCTTCTCTCAGAAACTATCCACATTCACCTCTTCACGGTGGCAGGAGGGTTCCAGCTGGATGGATGGCTCCAGATCAGCTCCCGTTGTCCACTGAGAGTGAATCCAGAGGTTCAGAGATGAGCAGCGGTCCTTAAAAAATGGGAATTGGAAATTGTATAATCGGCGCTAGAATCGGGATGTCTTCTGATTACTGATACAGTGGGTTCTTGTGGCAAAATAAATATTGTGGTTTTAAAGTGTTTGCCCAACTTTTCCTTGTGAGCTGTTTAGAAAAGACTTTGTATCTAGACTGTTAACTCTTCTTCCTTCCCTCCTATTCTGAGGGCCTTCAGGGTCCCAGTGGCAACCCCCCAAAACTTCCAGTTCTCTGGGTGTTATTAATACTCAAGCATGCACACACTAGCTGGCTAGAACAGAAACTGCAAAAAGAAAGTTAGTTTCTTAGTTGCAAAAAAAAAAAAAAACTTCCCGATTTCCCTCTTCATGCCCTATTTGGGGCAGCGGGGAAATGTTTGTATGTGTGAGTTTTCCTTCAAGAGTTTTGGCCAGTCTCAAAACTGGTTTTTATTCTTGTGCTGAAGTTCAGGAGAAAAATCTAGACAGCCTTCCCTTCACTTTCTGTTTCTACCTGCAAAATGAAGAAAACCCTCATCTGTTGAAATGTAGGTTCATCACCAACTTGAAGATCTTATACAGGGATCCCAAAGGGAATATGCATTAAGCAATTGCCCCGAACAGCTTGCTGATTCCACTAAGCTTTCCCCGAGCTCCATGTTCTTCTCCTAAGGAGAGTATAGGTCCTCAGCGGTGGGATCTCTGATGGGCTCTACACAGAGCTTGTCTGGCACCCTCCACCATGCAGCTCATTTACCGACCAGCTCTCCACTACAGATGCAGGAAGCCTCTGCTCAAAAGCCAGAACATAGTACCTGTAACTCTGTTACTTGAATTTTGTGCTTTTTTGGGGAGGTTGGAGTTCTTTGTTACTTGAACACTGCCTTTTCCTGGAGAAGGCCCCAGTACTTTCTAGCTCTCTCTCACCCCTTCCTCCTCAGAGATAGTACCTGTTATCTCTACTATGCAGATGGGAACCCTGAGTCACCCAGAGGTGAATAACCCTTCAGATACTCCAGGTAAATACTCTCGGTACTCAGTGTGACTCAGCCACGTTTCCTCCAGTGCAATAGGCGGGTTTCATGCTCTTTGTACACAGATGCGTTGGCTACCTAGGTTCTAGAAACCAAGACTTGGAAGCCATTCACTGCACTCCCTCCTGACTCAAAGAACCTTTCGCCAGATGTTACAGAGTGCTGTCATGGCATTTTGTAAAAGCAGCTCTGACCTGCTTATCTGAAAAGGTAGTTTATTAAAAAAAAAACAAAACAACAACAACACTTCATGCAGCTCTCATTTTGGCTGGACAGAAGGCTCACTCCACAACCCCCTTTTCCCACTATCTTTAGAGACAGACTCAGCGATTTTATCCTCGTCCCTGGAAGACCTTGACCAGGCTGGCAGGCATTTTGATGATGCAGACAATATTCATTTGACCTAACTGGAGGATTGCTAATTCTGAAACCAAAACTATAGTTTAAGAAAGGATTTTTTTTCCTATGGAGAGGCACTAATTTTTAGAATAAAATAGAGAATGTGATTGTGTGGGCTTTTTTTGAACAGAAAACATGAGAATGATATATACAATGAGAAGAGTTATCCTTTTTGTGGTATTTTTACCCCTTAAAGAGTTGAAGATAGAAAATCTGAGTAATAAGTTATTGCAGTTTGGGTCTGGAATTTGGTGCTCTCCAAAGTTAGCATGCAGCTTCTTAAAAAGCAACCACACCCACAGCCTGTGTCTCGGAAAGAGTGTAGGTGGAGAGTCGGGATTATTTTGCATAAGAGACCATGTTTTCCAAAGTTAAGCCAGAGATTTCTTCCATCTGCTCAGCCTTTCAGATAAGAATGACTCCACCTTGTATTCTTTTCTCCTCCCCTGTCCCGAGTGAGTCAGAAGAGTCCCGTTCCCTGGAGGGATGTCTGATTTGAACAGAGAATTGTTTTTCTTCTCTTGAGTCAGTTTCCAGCTCCCCGAGGGGTCTGAGGTTGGGGAGGTGGGTAATGAGGTGGAGGGTACTTACTGCCGTTCTTAGGCTTGTGCCATCGCTGTCTGCTACCTATCTTAGGGTTTGTAGCACATATTGTACAGTTTCTTGCAGTTGGTCTTCCTGAAGAAAGGGTGGATGTGATGGCATGCAGTTGGGGATAAGTATTTGTTGATAATGAGTAAAGTACTGAAAGGATAATAAATAGTCTTCTGAGGTAAGAATGACCACATCAGGATTTCAAAATCCGACAAATTCCAGTTCAAGCACTCTGTCCTGTTAAAGTGCATGCATTGTACCATGTAATCACCATGTGAATTGGTCAATTTGTGAGCTTTGCCTACTTTAGAAAATAAAGAATCTGTAGTAGCCTGTAGCACACAGCATGTACGAAGACCAGTGTGGACTTTTATCTTCCTTTGTGTTGGGCACTGTACGCCAGCACCAGAAGTACTTACCAAGTAGCGGTTTCTTTATTTGTAGATATGTCTGTACCCCATCAGCACTATTCTGGGAGTCGATTTATGTCTCTGCACCTCAGTCCTCTTACAAAAGCCTTCAGCTAATCTAAACCTAGTTTGTAATGTCAACATGGGGCTGTAACTGTTTGGAATATTGTATTCCCTCTTTTTGTCTCTCTTGTTCTGAAGAACTGTACTGATCACAGAAATATATGCATAAAGATTCTCATTGTTGTAGCTATTGTGGTGGTGTTTAATCTGAACGCCTGCATAGAATGCTGTGTGACTGCTCTCATCCTCTTCTCTTTTCCTGTCAACTTCCCCGCAGCCTCCCCCCCGGCCTTTGTTCATGTGAACCAAGGGAGCAGCCCAATAAACTCCAGTGACCCTAGTTTAATCGCTAGGTTGCAAGGTGGCCTATGATCTGCCAGGAGCTTGGCAGAATGCTGGGTTCCTGAGTATAGAATGTGCATACGTGTGTGTGAATGTATGTGTATAAAATGAATATGTAGATCTTTCGTTTCTCTTCGTTGTAATAAAATAAGCAGTAATTTATCTTCCGGGTCTTATGGAATCTAGATGAATAGAGAACTGTGGCCAAGTGTACAGCTGCTGCCATCTCCCCTCATAAAATCTCTCTCTACTCTTTCTGAGCTACTCGTTTTTTTTGCTGCATACAGCCATCATCTGAGGCAGCATTTTAAATATACTATATTTCCTTATTAGAAAAGTGACACGTGGGTTAAGAAAATTTGGAAAACAGAGCACAAGGGACCATCGGTGTTCTGGAATGGGTCTCTCCGCTATTTGTTTATGTTTGCATGGATACATACACCACTGTCTTCTAAAAGGTGTATTGAGAGCACTAGTTGAAGCTTTGTTTTTCCAAATGCTCTTCTACAGCAGCATTTCATTGACCAGTATTTCATCATGTGTTCATGCCAGAATTCACACAACAGCATCTTATTGTAAAAGAGATGTCTTTTTTTTTTTTCATATTGAAGTGTAGTTGATTTACAATATTATGTTAGTTTCAGGTATATAATAATTAATTTGGTTATACATAGATCTGTATATTGTTTTTTAGATTCTTTTCCATTATAGTTTAACATGAGATAGTGAATATAATTCCCTGTGCTATACAGTAAATCATTGTTTATCTATTTTATATATGGTAGGGTGTATCTCAAACTGGTATTTTTTGGTTATAGATAGTACTGGAAAGACTGCCCTAACACTTATATCTTTGTGCACAGACCTAAGAATTTTCTTAGGGTATGTTCATCCAAATGGAGTTGCAAGGTCAGAAAGTACGTGAATTTCTAAGATATATATATATAAATAAGATATGTGTATATATAAAAATAAGATATATATATAAGATATATATATATAAAAGATATATATAAATAAATATGTATATATTTATCTCCACCTCCAAATTGCTGTACTTGAAGACTGAAATAACTACAGAAGTACTCAACGAAAATGCCTTTTTTTTTTGGTCCCTAGGGCCTCCAGAATTGATAGAAACAATGATAATAGGCATTCATAGCTCATCCCTGACTTTTAAGAAAACCATTAAGTAGGATGTTTCCTGAGGTTCTTGGTAGGTATCTTTTAACAGGTTAAGGAAAGTACCTTTTATTCTTTGCTCACTAAGAGTTTTTAAAAAATCAACACATATTTAACTTTATCAAATGATCCCTAAATTGCATCCTTTGAAAAGGAAGTGATGCTTAAGACTTTGTATCTTGAACTTGAGAAAATAGCTATTACCAAGTTTCATCAAAGCATATTAAGGTATTTTAGAGTTGGAAGTGATAGTGATGAAAGTCCTATGTGCAAATTTTCATAGCAATATTAAATTTACTAGAGGAAATTTGGAAATAATGTAAACATCTGAGGACATGGATAACAGTTGCATGAATTATGGTTCATATACAAAGTGGAAGTGTAAGGGCCCATGTGTGTTTGGACCATTGACATGGTGGTTCTCTTATCTTCATGAGGCAGTTCAGGTGAAAATTTCAGCGAAATCTGGAATCACAGAATCACTGGATACAGCTATGAATGGGAGGCCCTTACTGGATGATGGCTGAAACCAGAACCGTGCAATGTGGCTGTTCCACAGAGGCAGTCTGGGCTCAGTTAAATGGGGACTGAATGGAGATACGAAGACACTTGGGGTTGGTTCAGCTCCCATGAGGTTCCCTGCTGGCCATCTCCTGAAGCTGAGTCTACTTCCTGGTGTGCAGCTCTGATCAAACCCATTGACCTTTTTGCAAAGTCACTCTCCATCCCATTCTGTTCCTTCCTTCCAGCATGGGCAAGCCTTATCTGACTGCCTCCCCCTGCATCCCAGGGGCCTCAAGAGGTTAAAAACTAGGTTTTTAACTTTAACTAAGGTTAAAAAACTAGAAAGTTGACTTTCTTAATTCTTTCTTTCTTTCTATATACTCCCATAACACTTCTAGTTTTTCTTTAGGCAGTGTTGATCCTTGAGAAGGAGGTGGATCAATTGCCCTAAGGGACCACAACTCTCTGGATGGAAATAAGCTGATACTTCAAACCCAGGTGTCTCCCAATCCCTGGAGAGTCTATAAATCTGGATTGAAATAAAGCAAAGCAGCCACAGAACAAAAAACCTCCCCTAGAAATTTTGATACTGAACTAGATTTGACAACCACTGGTCAACCTATTTTAATGGTCTTTCAAATAGTCTCCCAGCCCACCCCACCTCTCTTTGTTGGTGTGACTACATATTGCTGCCAGAGTAATTCTTCTAAAATGAAAAACTGATCAGACAACTCCTCTGGTCAACACCCTTCAGTTGGTTCCCATCTTCTGAAGGATAAATGTTGAAACCCTTATCTTAGCTTGATCTAGCCCATGGTCATTTTTCCAGCTTGTTTTCCCACCATCTTTCCCATTCATTGCCTTCTGCAATCTGTCGTCATCAGCACAATAATGTCAACCCTTTGTTGAGATCTTATCTGCTAGGCACTGTACTAGCTCCTTTATGTTATCTTGCTGGCATATCCCTCCAAAGAACCCCACAAACATATTATTCCTGTGTTAGAGATGATAAAAGTGGGGTGAGTGGTTGTATTCTTGACCACAGTCACCTCATGGTAACTGGCAGAGTCCTGATCCTTCTGACACCAGAACTTAAGCTCTCTGCTTTGCACTGTCTGTACCGTCTGAGACCTTTGCATACAGCAACTTGAAATGCCCTGAAAGCTTCTTACTCTCCCAACACCCTTGTAACTGTATATTTGTTAACCTCTTCCCTGAGCTCACTCCTTGCTCCAGTCTGCTTGGAAAACACCCACCCACCCACCCTTTTAGTCTTATCACACACATTAATAGCATCAGCTCCAACCCTTGCCACTTTCCAAGAGTATGATTTTGTGTGTGTTTCTTAACCTTCTCTTTCCACATCTGTACAATGAGGATAATAATTTCAATCTCACAAGGTTTGTTGTAGACTTCTGTGAGTTTTGCTGACCTAGAATTAACATTCTTCCTTTGGCAGTAATGTCCTGGAGAGGTTTGTTCTCCTCTGGCCACATACATCTCTGTGAGGCTGATGCCCTAGGAGCACACAGTCCAAGCTAAGCCATTCAGCATTCTCCCTCTTCCCAGCCATGGTGTCTGACCCATGGTCAAGCACACAAAGAATCTCAATTCCTGGGCTCTTGTTTTGAACTCGTGGGGAAAGCTGATTTGCTCATTTTTAGTGGATTTGAACCTGGAAGGAAAAAGCCAAGGAGCTGCTGCTAGCAACCATCTTGTAACATCTCCCCATCCAGGGAGAGATTCTTGGAGGAGTGAATCGAGACTGAGCAAGCAGATCTGAGAAACAGAAACCTGGCTCTTTTTATATCAGAGACCCCTGGATCAGACCATACCTGAAGCAAAATTACTCTCTCTACGCCACTTATTACATCAGCCAACCTTCCAGTTTTTGGTTTTAACCTGTTTGGTCAGGTTTTTTTTATCATTCATATTAAAAACCTGTTAATTGGAATAGCCATTTTATGAGGATAACAGGTTAAAAGGCAAAATAGTAGGCACCATGACTAACAAGGAGCTAATAGCTTTTGTTGACAGTGACTCAGACATCTCCTGAGCTCTCTCCATGATTTCTGGCTCTGTCCTCCCCATCCTAATAATGGATAGTGTAAGTTGGTGACAGGAAGTGTGGTTCTTGTTTTATGAATGGGATTCTTTCCTCCAACCTTTGAATCTTCTTTGGCCTCGTATCTCCTTGTGGCAGAAGGAGAGGTGATTCTGAGTATGAAGCAGTTTTCCACCAATTTCACCTCTCATTCCAGCCCCATCTTTGTTCACAGCTGAGTCCTGTGGGGAGCAAAATAACTGTAAGCAAGTCACAAAAGGGTTATTTTAATGAAATTCCACAAAAGTTGGGCATCCAGGCAGCCTGTGTGTGGAACTTCCTTCCCCGGGTGTGATGGAAACCAAGGGCATCTCCCCCTGTTCCCTCAGGAGCCTGTTCAGCTCTCTCACAGGGAAGGCTCTGGAGCAGCTCTGATGGCATCTGTTTGGAAGTAGCAGGGCTGGATGGGAGTGGGTGGGCCTCTTGGGGGCCTGCAGCATCCACTGGGAGCACCTACTAGGAGCACACCTTCTGGGAAAAAAAGAGGAGCACCTTGTGAAGATTTCAAGAAAACATTGCCTGGTGTTAAGGGGATGGAAAGACCTTATAGCCACTGCCTCAAAATATGTGAGAACAATGGTTTTTGAAAATTTTAAATTAATTTTTATTGCAGTATGTTTGCTTTACCATGTTGTGTTGGCTTCTACTGCATAGCAAAATGAACCAGCTGTACATATAGGTATATCCCCTCCTTTTTGGAGTTCCTTCCCATTTAGGTCACCACAGGGCATTAAGTAGAGTTCCCTATGCTATACAGTAGGTTCTCAATAGTTGTCTACTTTTGCATAGTATCAATAGTGTATATGTATTAATTCCAATCTCCTAGTTCCTTCCACCCGACCCCTTTCCCTGTTGGTATCCACACATTTGGAGAAGAGTGGTTTGAGTCATTGTTACAGGGATCCTATGTGGACCAAAAATTTGCTGAGTCTGTGAAAAGTCAGGTTACATATAACCTGTGTCACACATACGTGCTAAATTCCACAAGTGTATATGCAGCAGAACCTAGCAGATGGTGAAAAGCTTTAAAGTATTTTTTTTTTCCCCATATGGAGCTATGGACTGGAGTTTCTAGTATGTTTTTCAAGTGGGAAACAAATCACAGAGTCATGGAATTATTTAACAAAAATGCTCGTATCAGAATAATGAAATCACTAAATGTCAGACCCAGAGAGCATGGAGCTCAGTTTCAAAAATTTACTTCCTTATTTGTTTAAAGTGGAGTATATTTGCTTTACGACGTTGTGTTAGTTTCTGCTGTGCAACAATGAGTCAGCTCTATGTATACGTATATCCCCTCCTCCTTGGACCGCCCCCCACCCCATCCCACCCATCTAGGTCATCACAGAGCGCAGAGTTAAGCTCCCCATGCTTTACAGCATCTTCCCACTAGCTAGTATTTTACACATGGTATATATTTTATGCAATGTATATATGTAAGTGCTACTCTCTCCATGTAAACTTTCACTTTAAATAAGTAATATTTGCACATGTTGAAAATTCAAAATGTACAAAAAGCATATGGTAAAAACTAAGTCTCCTTCCATACCCTGTCTCTTAGCCAGCAGTTTCCCTGTTCACTGGAAACCACTGCCACTGCTTTGTTGCATCTCCTTCCAGAGAGATTTTATGCATATTCAAGCACTTTCATACACACACATCTGCATAGGTAGTGGCATAAGAACCTTCTGGAACCTTCTGAACCCTTCTTTTTCACTTATGTATCACAGAGGTGAGTGCAGGCAGCAACCTCAGCCTTTTTTTTTTTTTTTTTTTAATTGCTGCTTTAATTTTCAACTTACTGTACACAGTGAATTTACCCTTTTGGGCTTTGTTAGATAATTTGATTGCTTACAGTTCCATACCTGTACTAAGCTAGTGGTAAAGAACCCGCCTGCCAATGCAGAAGACGTAAGAGATGTGGGTTTGATCCCTAGGTCAGGAAAATCCCTTGGAGGGGGAAAAGACAACCCACTCCAGTATTCCTGCCTAGGAAATCCCATGGACAGAGGAGCCTGGCAGGCTACAGTCCATTCATGGTGTTGCAAAGAGTAGGACATGACTGAAGCAACTTAGCATTTAGTTCCTTCCCGATGAGTATACATATCCTTGTACATGTGTTGTTATATTACAAGCAAGCAAGTTTAGCTGTAGGATAAGTTCCTAGATATGGAATTATCTGGTAACTGTGTGCATTTTAGGTTTTGATAAAGTTGCCAAATTACTCTCTACAGTTGTTCTGTATATAAATTTTGACTTCCATTGGGGATGTGTGAAAATGCCCAATTTCTCCTACCCTCATATTACTCAATATCTTATCAAATCTTTTTATCAGGTATTTAATGTGCATTTAAAAACATGCATGAAGTTAACACTCATTTAAAAATTCTTTATATGTTGTTTGTTCATAGCATTTGCTCAGTTTTGCTCTTTTTTTCCTTGTTGATGCCAGTTCTTTTTTAAAAAAAATTAAAATACAGTTTTATTCTAAATGTGGACAATTTGCATATGTTTTAATTGTTTTTTAAAAAACTATTTGTATTGGGGTATAGCCAGTTAAGAACATTGTGATAGTTACAGGTGCACAGCAGAGTGACTCAGCCATACATAAACAGTATTCATTCTCGTCCAAATTCCCTTCCATCCAGGCTGCAACATAATGAACAGAGTTCCCTGTGCTATACAATAGTTAGTTGTATGGTTAGTTGATAGTTAGTTGATATAACTATTGATACACTATTGATACTATTGATATACAATAGTTAGTTGATGGTTATTCATTTTAAATATAGCAGGATGTGTGTGTGAGCTGTAGTGTCTGACTCTTTGTGACCCCATGGACACATGGACCCCATCTGACTCTTTGTGACCCCATGGAGCCTGCCAGGTTCCTCTGTCGATGGGATTTCCCAGGCAAGAATACTGGAGTGGGTTGTCATTTCCCCCTCCAAGAGATCTTCCTGACTCAGGGATTGAACCCTTGTCTCTAGTGTCTCCTGCATTGGCAGGCGGATTCTTTACTAATGTGCCACCTGGGAAGCCCAATATAGCAGGATACTAGTTCTTTATACAAGAAAAATGTCCTTGTCTGTTATATGAGTTGTGATATTTTTCTTATTTTGCTGATTATCTTTAAATTTGTTTATATTAATTTTTTGACATATATTCAGAAACATTTTTGTTTTCAAATTCATCAGTCTTTTCTTTTATATCTTCTGGATTTTGTGTGACATTTAGAAGGGCCTTCTCCATATCTTGTGCTTATTTGAAAAGTCTCCCTTTTTTCTTCTACTACTTTTATGGGTTTCATTTTCATAATTAAATCTTTAAATTGAAGTGTAGTTGATTTACAATGTTGTCTTAGTTTCTGGTGTACAGCAAAGTGATTCAGTTACACATATACTTTTTCATGTATTTTCTATTATGGTTTATTACAGGATATTGAATATGGTTCCTTGTATAATAACAAAGCTATACAGGACCTTGTTGTTTATCTTTTAAAAAAAAATATATATAGTAGTTTGTATGTGCTAATTCAAAGCTCCTAATTTATCCCTACCTCACCACTTTCCCTTTTGGTAACCAAAAGTTTGTTTTCTATGTCTGTGAGTCTATTTATGTTTTGCATATAAGTTCATTTGTGTTGTATTTTCGGATTCCATATATACGTGATATCATATGATATTTGTCTTTCTCTCGCTGATTTACTTAGTATGAAAATTTCTAGGTCTATCCATGTTGCTGAAAATGGCATTATTTCATTTTTTATGGCTGAGTAGTATTCTATTGCATATATATCCTATATCTAGAAGCAATCTAGATGTCCATCAACAGAAGAATAAATAAAGAAGTCACAGTACATATACACAATGGAATATTACTCAGCCTTAAAAAGGAATGAATTTGACTCAGTTCTAATAAGGTGGATGAACCTAGAGCCTATTATACAGGGTGATGTTAAGTGAGAAAGAGAAAGACAAATATATATTAACACATATGTGTGTAATCTAGAAGGTTGGTACTGATGAAGCTATTTGCAGGGCAGCATTGAGACGCAGACACAGAGTACAAACTTGTAGACACAGCAGGGGAAGGTGGGACAAATTGAGAGAGTAGCATTGAAACATATACATTCAGTTCAGTTCAGTTCAGTCGCTCAGTCATGTCCGACTCTCTGCGACCCCATGAATTGCAGCACGCCAGGCCTCCCTGTCCATCACTAACTCCCAGCGTTCACTCAAACTCACGTCCATCGAGTCGGTGATGCCATCCAGCCATCTCATCCTCTGTCGTCCCCTTTCCTCCTGCCCCAATCCCTCCCAGCATCAGGGTCTTTTCCAATGAGTCAACTCTTTGCATGAGGTGGCCAAAGTACTGGAGTTTCAGCTTCAGCATCAGT
>NW_011494735.1:8510578-8521537 GCF_000754665.1 Bison bison bison | reverse complement strand
CTCTCAAGAGTCTTCTCCAACACCACAGTTCAAAAGCATCAATTCTTCGGCGCTCAGCTTTCTTCACAGTCCAACTCTCATATCCATACATGACCACAGGAAAAACCATAGCCTTGACTAGACGGACCTTTGTTGGCAAAGTAATGTCTCTGCTTTTGAATCTGCTATCTAGGTTGGTCATAACTTTCCTTCCATATGTAAAATAGATAGCCAGTGGGAATTTTCTGTATGATGCAGGGAGCTCAAATCCAGGGCTCTGTGACTAGAGGGGTGGGATGGGGTGGGAGGTGGGAGGGAGGTTCAAGAGGGAGGGGACACATGTATACCTATGGCTGATTCATGTTGATACATGGCAGAAACCAACACAACACTGTAAAGCAGTCATCCTCCAATTAAAAATAATAAATTTAAAAAGAAAGTTCACAGCCAACAGTTGACACATTGTACTGTTTTTATTTTCATAGTGGTCCTGAACTGAGTGGAATCATTGCAAAGTGTTTCCAGTAAATGAGCATCTCCTCCAGAAATCCTTCTTCACTTCAGCTGCTTTGATATGGATTTTGGTGCCAGCAGCTCAGATGATGACGGATAAGGTAACTTTTAAAATTTCTATAATTAGCGGTGGTGGAGTGGGAGAGATAAGCGGTGCTGTAGAACCTGTGGAGGGTAAAAGGGAGGCTCTGCACCCAAAGCAGTCAGCCCCAGAGAGTCTGGTTCTGCCTTCCTTTTGAAAATTCTCTTAGAGATGAACTCTGGAAGGAAGCGCCTCCATTGCTTGAGTTGGCCTCATATGGGATTTGGAGTATCACAGAGGGACACAGTAAATATGATGGCACGGTGTAGTTATACTGACGTAGCTTGAAAGGTCAAGAAAGAATAAGTAAAACACTTTTAAAGGGTCTCACCCAACATCAAGATTTGCATAAAGGCTTGCCACAAACAACAAGTCAACCTGTGATGATATAAAAATAACAAATTAATAATCAAGTCATACCCAACCATTGGATTTCCAGATTAAAAAATTTTTTTTTCTAAAAAAGAAATTATGCCAAGTGAATATCTTATTTTCCTTGAACTGACTCTCTTCCAAAAAAAAAAAAAAAAAGTAAAACAAACAAGAAAAACAATAGAAACAGCTGCATAGCTTAACCCAGAGAAGTGGTTGGGATCCTGTAAAAGTATTATTAGTCGGAACCAAGCTTTGTCTGTGCAGTAGCGAAATGGGGATCTGGACTTCTGCACAACCGGGTCTGAGTTTCTGAACCAAATGGAGTAAGGCAGGCTTTGGATGAAAGGGCTTGCTGCCACCTTTCAGCAGAGCAAGGCCATGGTTGCACCCGCAATTGTGTTTTCATATCCAGGTCCATGAGACCCATGACTCTACCATACTGATCTCAACAGTGGAAAATCTGGACTGATGCTATGGGCTACAGCTGCAAGCCTCAAAGTGCGGTCTGGGGACCCTGCAAGTCGCTGAGCTCCTTTCATGGGGTTCCTGAGATCAAAACTATGTTTATGTTAATAACAACACTAAGATATTGTCTGTCTTTTTCACGTTTTCTCATGAGTGTACACGGAGTTTTTCAGAGGCTACCTAATGTGAGATATTAGAATAGACTGAATGCAAAAGCCAGCTCTGTTGATAACCGGACATGAAAGAAATCTGCAAAAGTGTAAAGCAATGCTACTTTCTTATCAGATATTTTTGTTTTGGAAAGTGAAGCTATTTTTTGTAAAATGTTGTTTATGTTAATGGATTAATTGTTGTCATTTAAAAAAGAATTCATATATTTTGAATTGACATAAAAAAGTAAATATAAAATTACATAAGCTTTGAGCTCTGTATGGTCCTTATAATTTTTAAGAAAATGTTTAAGAATTTAGGAGGATCCTGATACCAAGAAGTTTGAGAACTGCTGGTCCATGGGGTACTGAAAGAAAATAAATGCAAGATAACAATAGTTATTTATAAGTACTTCCTGTTTGACAGGAAGTTTGTTTGTTTGTTTGACAGCCCTTCTGTGCTAAGGGCCTAACATGGATTACCTCATTTTACTCTCATAACCATCCTAAGAGTGGGTACTAATGTCCCTTCTTAGGTTACATACGAGGAACCTGGGCTTAGAGAGGACAAATATTCTCAAGGTCAGAGAGTTCAAAAGTGGCAGAGTGGAACTGAACCCAGGGAGTGTGGTTCCAGTTCTCACCCTAAACCACCTAGTGACAGTGCTTCTAGAAGTCGGTGCCTGCTCTTTTCCCTCTTGTTGCCCATCCCAGCCCTCCCCCTAAAAACTGGATCTGATGAAAGAGGCAACCGGAGAATCAGATGTGTTGCTGACTAGGTCTCCCCACTCCTGAGTCAGGGTCGACTGGAACAGCTGTTGGCACCCATAATAAGGAGGATGCCACATGGACCCAAGCTCCCCAAACCCATACTCATCTCTCCTTCTTAAGTTAATTTTGAACCTGAAAGAGTATGATTGTTAAAAAAAGAAAAAGTAAAGAGGGACAACTATGAAAGGGAAAAAACTCACAAAAATCAGTGGAGGGAATTTTGTTTCACAAGACTTAAGATTCTCTACTATTTTAATAAAGAAAAACTGGACCTTTTTAGGTGATGTATGATGTTTGATTTATGCAACATAGACTAGCAATGATTTAATGGATCTGCATTCAGTAAAGAAACCTTGGATATATGTGTGTGCATGTTAGTCGCTCAGTTGTGTCCGACTCTTTGCGACTCTATGAACTGCTCTGTCCATAGGATTTTCAAGGCAAGGATATTGGAGTGTGTTGATATATATCTACGGCTAAATGAAAGTATCATTAGCTATATTAAGAGTTTGTGCGTGTGTGTGTGTGTTAATCGCTCAGTCGTGTCCAACTCTTTGCAACCTCGTGGACTGTGGCCCACCAGGCTTCTCTGTCCATGGGATTTTCCAGGCAAGAATACTGGAGTGGTTTGCCATTCTCTTCTTTAGTAAGCTCTTTATGCATCATTTTAATGATTCTCTGTTTTACTGAGTTTCTATTTTCCAACTAACTTCCCACCCATCTGGTTGCATAAGAGATACAAAGGGATGGGGAGAAAGATTGGTTTTTCATTGTTTTTTCCACTTCAACTGAGCACGGGTATGACAAACTTATGTAACCACTAGGTGCCACTGTTGCTTCATGCAGTATCGCCAGACCCCTGCGTTTTAGCATATGTTGGGAATTTTATTTTAAAGTGTTCAGGGTGTTTGAGTGGGGGTTGTTGTTATTCAATCACTCAGTTGCGTCCAACCCTTTGCGACTTCATGGACTGCAGCACGCCATGCTTCCCTGTCCTTCACTATCTCCCGGAGTTTGCTCAAACTCATGTCCATTGAGTCAGCGATGCCATCCAACCATCTCATCTTCTGTCATCCCCTTCTCCTGCCTTCAATTTTTCCCAGGATCAGGGTCTTTTCTAATGAGTCAGTTCTTTGCATCAGGTGGCCAAAGTATTGGAGCTTCAGCTTCAGCATCAATCCTTCCAATGAATACTCAGAATTGATTTCCTTTACAATGACTGTTTGATCTCCTTGCAGTCCAAGGGACTCTCAAAAGTCTTCTGCAACACCACAGCTCAAAAGCATCTGTACTTTGGTGTTCAGCTTTCTTTATGGTCCAAATCTCACATTCATACTTTGACCATATCTTTGACTAGATGAACCTTTGTGGGACAAGTAATGTCTCTGCTTTTTAATATGCTGTCTAGATTTGTCATAGCTTTTCTTCCAAGGAACAAGTGACTTTCAATTTCATGGCTGCAGTCACTGTCTGCAGTGATTTTGGAGCCCAGGATCCACAGTGAGTGGGGAAGGGACCTGGAAGAATCCCATTGGTGCATGCCCACCCCCATCCCATTCCCATACTCCCATCTTATAAATTTTTTTTTACAGTATATAGAATTGGCTGTTGAGTAAGGAGCCCTCAAGCACAAAGTTCCCAGTCAAAGATCATTATTTCTTGAAGAATGACTTTAAAATCAGCTTCAAGTAGAATGTGAAGCTAGCTGAGGGAAAGCAAGGGCTGTGGCCGGTTCAGGCATAAGTGCCCAGTGCAGTGTCCAGTAGAGGTGACTCTGTCTTAAAAAGATGCCCTGCCTGTTGTGCAATGGTAAAAGTTGAGCCTGGAGCCCAACAGCATCTCTCTTTGGAGAAGATGGAGAGGAGGAGTTCACAGTGGGGAGGGGAGGAGGGCTAGCCATGGCCATACCCTCTGTAGGTCCTGATGTCTGTTCTAGGGACCCCAGAACTGAAAGATGAACTGGAGTACCTTCTGAAATACACTCCATACTGAGTCATACTTTGTTGGGCGTCTTGTTTCACTGTGGGATAGATCTGCTAGATACTACATTCTGTGTTCAATTTACCTTAATCATTTCTCATGTGATTTCCAGACTCAGGGTACTTATTTGTTGAGCAGCGTTAGGTCCAAGGCTCTGTGCCAAGCCATCTGGAACATCCTCTGGAGAATATTGGGGTTGCTGATGTCCTTTGATCTCTGGATCGGGAAGATCCTCTGGAGGAGGGCATGGCAACCCACTCTAGTACTCTTGCTTGGAGAATCCCAAGGACAGAGGACCCTAGTGGGTTACAGTCCTTGGGGTCGCCAAGAGTCGGACATGGCTGATTGACTAAACAACTACAACAAAACGTCTTTCCAGCTATGTCTTTCCTGGAATGAAACATAGCTTTCCAGGTAAGGTCTAATTCACGCCAAATATAGGGATAATTACTTCACTTGGTCTGGAAGCTTCCATCTAATAAGATTGTATTAACATTTATATATTATAACCACTCTGATTCTTCTGAATTTGAGTTGGGTTTCAACCCCCAGGGCTCTTTTCTTAGGATGTGTGTCAGGGCAGTTTTTTTTACATGCTGGACTTTTCCCACCAAAATTTCCACTACAAACCCAGGTCTTTATTCATCCATTCATTCAATTAGTGGGTATTGGGGACCTCACAGTCCTATATGTCATTTGGCTAAGACATATGACAATTTATTCTGCCTTTTATTTCTTTTCGTGTAGATGACTCTCCCAGGGTTATGCCATTCTCAGATTTGGAATATATATCTGCTCTGACTTCATTCTAATTGCTAAAATGTTAGTGTTTGTGCTTGTTCATTTTATAGAAACTTTAGAAGGATCTGACTAATTTTTTGAAATCTGATTCCTCAAGGAATATGAATGAAACCTAGCTTGGGTTTTGGATTCTATTTATCATTGTGTTATAAACATAGGGCTTTAAAAAATTTCAAGTTTACTTAATTTCACATTTTTAGTAAAATTTGTTTCGTATAGGTACATAATTATGTTTGAGTTCTTAGACCAGTAGCTTATATGAGAGAAATGAGAAATAGACACTATGGAAGCTTATACCGTCCTACACATGTGAAGCATTGTTGATATTTACTTTCTGGGGCTCAATTATTGTTTGGGGGAAATAAGAGCTTGAAGGCCCTTTTTAGTATAAATGTAAGAGCTTCTGATTTAAAAGGATGATTGGAAGCTAAGAATAGTAAGCCTCTACTTCATAAGGAGTAAATGTTTCCAAGAAGCCTTCTAGAAATACATAAGGTGTCTCTTTTCTTGCAGACATTGACCAGAGTTCATTTGTGTTTTGCTTTGGTAAGCCGTTAGTGCCACACTGGCCAGACTGGCCCTTGTCTCTATCGTTGGAAGAAATAACCAAGTCCAAGTGGTTCCAGCTCTCACTAAGTGTTGGGCTTCACTCTTGGAATTAACTAAGTAATATATTATCTGAACAATTACTAGATTGTTTATTAAATATTAGTCATTTTGTGTTTAGAGGGTTTTCTTAGGATGAAGTGTAGAGTTAGGAAGAGATCTTTCTCCCAGTTTTGGTCTATAGCGACCCATTTTGGTAAATGACAAGATTAATGATTAGATAACATTGCTATTATTGCATTTAAGATGTTACTCGTCTGTGTTGATTTGGTATTTCTATATAAATATTTCCTGTTCATGTAATACCTAAGCTTTCAGTTTATTTAATCAAACTGTGATACTATCATAAATAGGAAAACAGATGGAAATTAAATGGAGATAAGACTCCGAACCAGAAGAACTGTGTGTAATAAATTAATGAGAAATTAAGCACAGTGATGAAAGAAATATTTACATTGCCTGCTGCATTTTTTATGCAAGTAGATTATAATTTCTTAGAGAAGGCCCTAAAATAGTCAGTCTAGATTTGGAAAGAAAATTTCTACTCACAGGTTCTAGTTCATGGATTGTTTTCGCTCGACTCTCAGGACATGCCGCTCTCTTGGTTTCCCTTCTGCATCACTGATGGCAGCTATCCATCTCCTTTCCTGGTTCCTCTCTTTATTTCCATTCTGTTTTATATTAGGGTGCCTTGGGGCTCAGCAGATGGCAAAGAAAAGACTGAGGACCGATTCCAGGACACCCCACAACATTAAAGATGTGAGTCAGAAGAGAAGGACAGCACAGGAGGTTGAGAAGGGACAATTAGGCAATTGGGACAGAACTAAAAGTGAAGACGATTTACTAAGAAGGAGGAGATCAAATGCTTCTGATTAGTCAAAGGCAAGAACTAAGAATTAATCATTGTGTTTAGCCACATGCACGTCTTTGGTGATCTTGATAAAAATAATTTCAGTGTTTATGATGAATAGGTCTGAGATAGAATAGAAGGAAAGTTATTAGAGACAATCAGTACTGAGAAGGCTTTGGGGAGTTTTGCTGCAAATGGAGCAAAGAAATGGGGTAGTGGCTAACCAGAGGATGTATCAGAGAATCAGATGTGACTTTTAAGGGCTGATTGTAAGACTATAAGCAGGAAATGAGGCAAGAGTCCCACAACAAAGGCCAAGGCAGATCCTGGTTGAAATAATTCAGAACGCAAGTCGAGAATGAGGCAAAGCACTTCCCTAGGGGTCCAGTGGCTAAGACTCTGTGCTCCCAATGCAGGGGGCCCAGGTTCAATCACTGTTCAGGGAAATAGATCACATACACTGCAACTAAGAGTTTGCATGCTGCAACTAAAAATTCTGCATGCCAAAACTAAGATCAAAGATTCTGCGTGCTGCAACTAAGACCCAGCACAGCCAAATAAGTAAATACCTGAATAAATAAATAAATATATTTTTTTAATGAGGCAAAAGTCTAGGGATTAATTATTTTGAGTTTTTATGGACCAGAGGCAGGCCTACTGGCTTGGGCCAAGCTGGACTAGACAGTTCTTGTAAAGATATCCTTTCAAGTAAAGGGCTGGAGTTAGCTATATGAATTTTTCACAGTTACGTCACCCAAGATTCCCTGGTATCTTTGGCTTCTTGGGGTGGACTTATTTTGTGTTGCTTTGAATGTGGAAGTAAATTACAGGGCAGTGGATGTTTGGACTATTGCAGTAGCCCTTTATCTGCCTTCGGCTTGTTCCCCTTTGTTCCTTTCTCTGTTGCCGTTAGCATCTTTCTAAATGCTAAGCCAGCTATCAGTCCTCTGTCTAAAAACTGTCTATAGCTTCCCATCGTAGTCAAGATAAAAATCTAGACTCCCTTGTACGGCATACAATGTTATCCTGAATTTAGTCCCTACCCATTTTCCAGCCTCATATCCTGCTTTCTCTGCCTTGTAATGTGTAGTGGAGTTCCTGTTGTCTGCTGCTACACACACACCGTGAAGTTTCACACTTCCATAACTATGCTCATGCTGTGTATCTTTCTGAAACACCCTATCTGCTTTTCTGCACTTGGCCAACCTTTATTCATTGTTTAAGACTCATTTCCTTTAGGAAGATGGATTAATTAGAATTATGTTTGGTTGCAAGTGACTAAAAATAAGAGTGACTTGGCTGCTGCTCAGGAATGGGAAGATGTGTGTTACCTGCCTTCACCTCTAGGAGAATCAAATAGTCATATATTTTTGTTTCATTTTAAGATTTGTCCTGAGCCTTGTTTTAGATGAATCCATTAGTTCATTAATTCATCAATGACTGATTCACAGGCAAATTCACTATAATTTACTATATGAAATGTTGTTTCTTCTGGCTTAATCATCAGGGTTGTGGAGGTATAGAATAGCAGATCAGTTATCGCTCTGTAATCTTGAGATGAATTATGTATAGCTTTAATGCTTCTCTGCTTATTCATATTATTATTTGTTAAAAAAGATTGAGCACTTGTCATTTGCCAGACACAGTGCTTGGTGCTCAGGACGCAGATTGAAAGAAGGAGCTATAGTCTAGTGAGTGTAGGTAAGAGAAGGAGTAGACTAGAGTGTGTTAAGTGCTTGGATCAAGGTTTACTCAAAGTGTTATGAGAGTCCAGGAGAGGGACATGTGATCAAGACTAGGGTGTCAGAGAATAATCTCCAGAGAAAGTGCTGTTTAAGCTGAGTGTTGAGTTATCAGGGAGCTAATGTGGAGTTAAACCGGTGGTGGCTTGATGGGATTAGAACTCTCCATGATGTTCATCAACCCTAATTCACACAACCCAAGGGATTATACAATCAAATTAAAACTAGTGTGCTTGGTGTCAGACAGTATTTTATTACAGTGCCCATAATCTCTATCACCCCACCCCAAGTTATCCCAAATTACTATAGAATACAAGTTCCCAGTTTCAAGTATATGTCTACCTGAATGCCCTCCTATAGAGACCTCTGGAGATGTTACTGCCCTATATCCCTCCCCAAACCCACCACTCAAATTCATCCCCGCCCCTGATGCCTACAAATCAGCATTATCCTTAGGCTCATCCAAACAGAAGGAAGAGGAAGGAGTGGAGTTGAAGGACAAGGCAAGCCTTAGAGGAGGGATGGGGCTTTGGGATGAGAAAGGACCAGCAATAGGGTGAGGATGCCTGCTGTGGATGTTATGCTATTGTGTGGCATGTCTCTGCCTTATGCTTCTGAAGAACTCTTTCTCCGTCTGGTGGTGCAGAAGAGAAAGTGGAGAGGGTCTCATTCACCAGTGAGGGAGTTTATGGAAAGAGTTCCCATGAAATGTGATTAGGGGCAGTGTCTTGCTAAAGGTTATGGTGAAGAAGGGACAGATTTGAGGAATATTATATTATTATTTTTTACTGCCTTCTTCTGATTGTAGAAGAAATACACTCTCATTAAATTATAAAATTTAGAAAACACAGGAAATTATTTATCATTATCAGAAATTTCAACATCTAGTGATAAGACTGTTCATATTATGGGATATTTTCCAGTTTATTTCTATGCATATTCAGACAAATTATATATGTTACCTACCTATTCTATATAATCAGGATCCAACTTTATGTACATTTTTCCTGGTAGTTCTTTTTCTTCATTATTGTGGTGAGACATACATTCCATAAAATTTACCATTTTAATTATTTTTCAGTGTACAGTTCTGTGACATTTAGAATATTAACATTATTGTCCTTTCCTGGCACTTGAGTTCTTTCTATCTGCAGACATTGGTCTTCCTTTAATTCAAGAAAAGGTCTTCTAGCATATCTGGATCATTTCTTTGTTCTAAACGTTGCCTGTGTAAATATGTGCATGTGTGTTTAACCATCCTTGAATCTACATTTGGAGGAGAGTGAAACGATGTGAGTTCTAGTGATTTCTGCATTTTTACCCTCTTGAGCTGCTTCAGAAGTTAGGTGTTGACTCTGATGAGAGTGAAGACCTTTATTTTGGAGGCAGGTCAACATAACTCTCTGCAGGTAAACCATAGACTTAGGATGCAAAGGGCTCTTGGTAGCCTGTGCAAAGAACCAGAGCCCTGCATGGTATGAGCCAGTGCCCACACCAGGAATGTCTTTGCTTTTCCAGGTCACCTGCAGGGAAAGAAAAATTGTGTCTCAACAGAGAACCATCTTCCTGTTTGATGATGTGTGCCTCTTGGCATCTGGAATTTAATCGACTCTTCTCTTAGAGCCAGGAATCTGGGTGGGAATGTCAGATGTGATTCGGTCTTTCACAATGGCACCAAAGAGAACTTATCAACACTCGGTTAACAGCTTAATGAGATGATGATGAAAGCTGGACACATGTGAGGGTGTGGTGCCGGGGTCCAGCCCCGGTGGATCCAGGGAATTCGAAGCGGGGATGGTGTCGGCGAGGACCAGGAAACAACTGCTTAATTAAATGTTAATTAAGGATATAAAGAGTAATAGAATAAGGATAGCTCAGTGAGGAAATTCAGTGGAGAAAAGAGGCTGAAATAAGGATAGCTCAGTAGGAAAATTCAGTGAAGAAAAGAGGCTGAATAATTCAGCCAGAAGGTAAGAGAAAGAACGACATGGGGAGACCAAACAAGGCCCGCACTTTATTTCCCAAAGTAGTTTTTATACCTTAAGTTGTGCATAGAGGATAATGGGGGAAGGGGTAGAGTCATGCAAGGACAGCAGTTCCTGATCCTAATAGAAGCCAGGCTTTCAAACTTATCATATGCAAAATTTAGGTGATTTACATCATCTTCTGGCCAGGAGGCCTGTTAACATTTTAAGAAACTTATTTTTCTCTAAAGGTGATTGGTCAGGAGCCACCCTCCAGAAGCATTAGATAAAGTTGCATTCCTATAGGGCAAAGGTGTGGTGGGCTCAATCAAGAAAAGAATTAACTCAAGGGTCCAAGGTTACAAACATTGAGGCTACTACTTACATTTCTATACACCCATTATATCAATCAATACACTGCCAAGGACACAGTAGGTAAGGGATATGGAGACTTAGCAGCAAACATTGGCCCAACAAGTGAAAAACCCTTCACCAATACAATTTATAATCAATCTTTTAACTACTCAAAGGAATCTGTGTTTAGACAGTTTAGAACATCTCCTGCCTCTCACAGTTGGGAGGCTCTGAACAATCACATGTGGCCGGAAGAACCTATTCAGGCAGGCTAGAGGACTTCCAAAGGAGTTTGTAGGTTGAAACACTCTTGTCATGCCCAGGAACT
>NW_011494735.1:8492169-8510478 GCF_000754665.1 Bison bison bison | reverse complement strand
TTTATTAACTGGAGCTATAAGTTAACACTTTTTCAGAGAGAGGTGGTGGGGGACAGCCCCCCATAAAGTCAGTAGGTGTAGGTGAGAGCACAAAGCAGAAAGTAGGCAGACTCTGGTTTTGGGGTAGATGCTCGAGAATTTCCAGGGGGACTCCTGAGGCTCGATCCCGCCTTTGCGTATGCCGAGCCTCCTTCCTCATGACCTTTGCCACGGGCGGAGTTCCTCACGCTGGCTCCCAGCAGTGATAGAATTCCAGTTGAGCTATTCCAGATCCTGAAAGATGATACTGTGGAAAGTGCTGCACTCAATATGCAATATGCAATATGCACTCAATATGCAATATGCTGGCTCCTGGCAGTGTGGTAAGGAAGAGGCTGGGGTTTTATGAGGTGGTGGCAATGTCTAGCTCAGTGTTGGGCACACGTTTGCCAACTCTAAACTGGGAGTTTCCTTACTGAGAGTCTGATTGGACCTGATTTTAAAGCAACTGTTTTCTTTGTTCCCTGACTTTGTTTACTTTTATAGATTGCTAGCCATGCCGTGAATGTGTGCTCAGTCATGTCTGACTCTTTGTGACCCTATGGACTGTAGCCTGCCAGGCTCCTCTGTCCATGTGATTCTCCAGGCAAGAATACTGGAGTATGTTACCATTTCCTTCTCCAGGGCATCTTTCCAACCTAGGGATCGAACCTGCATCTCTTGCATCTCCTGTATTGGCAGGTGTGTTCATTATCAGCTGAGCCACCAGGGAAGCCCTAGATTGCTAGCAACCAACCATTGACTAATCACTTTATAGATAATAAGAGAGCAAGCATTAAATACTTGTGTGCTCTGGAGATAATTATTGTAACTTTATTTATACCTAAAGGGATAGTTCAAGACCAATAAGATGTTGGGAAGGAAATTTTTTTTTTCGCTTATTCCATAGAACTTTTTTTTTTTTTTAATTGAAGTATAGTTGGTTTACAATATTGGGTTAGTTTCAGGTATACAGCAAAGTGATTCAGTTACGCATGTCTGTTCTTTTTCAGATTCTTTTCCTTTAAGGGTTATTACAAAATATTGAGTATAGTGTCCTTATACCGAGGGTCCTTGTTGGTCATCTATTTTATATATAGTAAAATGTGTATGATAGTAAGTATTTTTTAAATTAAAAAGAAGATTTGACACTTAGGAGGTGGCATGTTGTGAAGAGAGGACCAAAGCCCAAGATTTGGAAAATTTGAAATTATAAATGTGGGTTGAACTAGATAACTTGAAAGTATTCTTTCTCTAGGATTCTTTTTCAAAATATTTATTTATATTTATTTATTTGGCTGCACTGAGTCTTAGTTGCAGCCTGCGGTATCTAGTTCCCTGACTAATGATGGAACCCCGGTCCCCAGCTTTGGGAGTGTGAAGTCTCAGTCACTGAACCACGAGGGAAGTCCCTCTCTTGAAAGTCTCCTTTCCTTTGTCTTGTTTGGACCAGTGGCGTCACCACCTGTCTAGTTTCCTAAGGAGAAAGTGTGGAGACCTCTTTGCGTTGCTTTTTCCCTCACCTATAAGGAATCTAAGCAAGTAGAGAGGAAGGAGCAGTTTTAGACCCCAGATGGGCTGGGAGAGACCTGGCCTTCCCTCAAACATGGAGACCTCTATGATCTTGGTCACATCACTTATGTCTGAGTCTGTTTCCTTCTCTGTTATAGAAAACATGGTTAAAAGCACTTGCCATCGAGGGTAGAGAGAATGTATGTAAAACATGGAGCTCAGTAGCGGGCATGGAATAGGGCCTCCATACGTGTTAGCGGTTCTTATTCAAAAGGGCTAGAGCTTAACAACTGCTATGCACGAGCTCTTCCTCGGTGCTTGGCAGTGTGCTACATGCATGTCACATATATTTACTAATTTAATTTTCACAACAGTCTTTTAAGGTGGATACTGTTATTACCTGTATATGTTTTGCAGATGAGGAAAGTAAGAGATCACACAGCCTGTAAATGGTAGAACCAGGACTTGAACCTTGGACACTCAGACTTCAAAGCCTATGCTCAGCTACCACGTTCTTTCAATTCTGTCTCTGAAAAAATGTCTTCTTTTTGTCCATAGCTCTCCTTTTGATGCTTTTAGATTATTGTTGTAGCTTTCAAACTGGCCTGTTTCTAGCTTTTCTATTACTCCCATCAATTCTCCTTGCTGCCCAGTGTGTCATTCAAGGCCCTGTCCACATTTCCAGCCTTATTTCCTTTCTTTTTGAAATATTTATTTTTTTATTTGGCTGTTTCGGGCCTTAGTTGTGGCACTCAGGATTTCTCCTTGCATTGCACAGACTCTCTAGTTGTGCTGCGTGTGCCAGAGCACATGGGCTTCGGTAGTTTGTGCACTCGGGCTTAGTTGCTCTGCAGCATGTGGGATCCTGATTTCCTGACCAGGGATCAAACCTGAGTCCCTTGCATTGTAAGGCGGATTCGTTAACCACTGGACCACCAGGGAAGTCCCCATCTTTATTTCTTTCCAGACCTCTTTCCAGTACTGGCCACTCCAGCCCAGTGAGAGCCTTTGCCGCTCTCTGTGTGTGTTTGGATGCTGATTCGTTCTGTTGGCTGGACTCGGAGTTCTCCTCCCCACTTGTTGGTCACCCCTCAAGGTCTGATGGAAATCTCCTCCTCTCTAAAGCCTCTCCCATCCTTGCAGGCCCCATTGGATCCCTTCCTCTGTTTGGCCAATCTTCTGCATACTCTTATGGGAGCTGCACATTTACCTGAGGCAGGAAAACCCACCTCATTTATTTTTATGCCCTAGTATGTAGTAGAAGCTCAGTAAACCCTGCTGGGGTTATGATTCAAATTTTAAAAGGTAGAAGAGAAGCTTTACTGTCTTTGCTCATTTTACAAATAACTAAGCTTGTTGGCTAGAATCAGACACCCTCAGCCCACCACTTAGAACCCACCACTATGAATATTTTAAAATATTTTCCTCCAGACCTTTTACTATGTTTACAGGAACACAGAGATAGAAAATTTTCAAAGTAAAATTGAGATCACACTATGACTCCATCTTTGTAGGATAATCTTTTGGCTCAATGTGCTGTAGGCATCTTTCTATGTGAAAAAATAGGGAGTTGGACCATCACTTTTTGAATAAATCATCATACGCTGGAATTTTAGGCTGTTTCCAGTTTTTCCAACTACTATAAATGATACTGGGTTAAATATCCTTACATGTGGCTCCCTTTTTTCAGTTATATTTACCTAATCACTGTTTTAAAAGGAATTTAGGTTATTTCCAATATTTTCCTACTACTATAAATAATACTTGGATAAACATCCTGTACACACATCTTTGTCCTCTTTTCAATTATTTTCTTAGGATAATTTATTTATAAGGAACCTCATTGGTTACCCATTGGTCAAAGGGCATGTCCTTTGTAAAGATTTTGGATGCAAATTGCCAAATTACCCTACAGTAAGGTCATGTCAATTCATACAAACATTACCAGTGTGTGACGGGTCCCCTTTCACCTCTCTTTTGCTCACACTGGGGGTTTTATGTAGTGTAAAAACTTGATGGTATGGGGAGGGAGGAGGGAGGAGGGTTCAGGATGGGGAACACATGAGAAATAAAGGAATAAAAAATTAAAAAAAAAAAACAAACCTTGATTAGTTATGTTTTATGGACTGGTGTCAGGCCTTAACCACAAATAGCACGATTTCCCAAGGAAAGTGTATACTTCCTAAATGGCCAACTTAGAAATAGCCTTCCTCCATAAGGGGGAGGTTGGCTGGGAAAATGTCCTGGGATCTTTCCTTAATGCCATCCGTTAGAAAATGTACCAAGACTTGAGATGGGTCCCTCCACATTGGCTTAATTGCTGTGAACCAAAGGACCCTGAAGGAAAATAGTCTCTCCTGTAAGGACGTCTTGTGATATGCACTCCTATGACAAAATTATCATGTTGTTCTAGGGGATATTTATTATACATTTATGGGATAATCAGGTCAGTGATATTTAGAACTATATACAAGACTCTTTGCAAGGATTCAGGACAGGAGATTAATTGATGAGTTCCCCCCAAATATGGCTTTTACCCCAGCAAATTATATTTAGATAACCAGTACAAGAAATACATAGACAGGTTAGAGAGAGTTAAGAGAAAATCAGTAAAAATGGTGAAGTAAGCTGGTATTTGCAGGATGGCTGGATGGCATCACCGACTCAATGGACATGAGTTTGAGTGAACTCCGGGAGTTGGTGATGGACAGGGAGGCCTGGCGTGCTGTGATTCATGGGGTGGCAAAGAGTCGGACACAACTGAGCGACTGAACTGAACTGAACTTAATGGTGACACAAACGTAGAGAAGAGACTTATGGACATGGGGGTGGGGAGAGAAAGGAGAGGGCAGGGTGAATGGAGAAAGTAACATGGAAGCATAGACACTACCATATGTAAAATGATAGCCAATGGGAATTTGCTGTATGACTCAGGGAACTCAAACCAGGGCTCTGTAATAACCTAGAGGTGTGGGAAATGGCAGGGAGGTTCAGGAGGGAAGGGATATATGTAGCCTATGGCTGATTCATATTGATGTATGGCAGAAACCAACACAGTACTATAAAGCAATTATCTTTCAGGTAAAAATAAATAAATTTTAAAAAATGATGAAGCAAACGGGGTCGGGGGCTGATTTATGAGGAGAGATTAAAGGCACCAAAAACACAGAGCTGGGACCCAGAAAGGACTTCAGGGAATGTGATAACAGACAGGAAATACTTGAAAGGTGTAACCCGCCAAAGCAAAGACTTATTTAGCCTGGTGCCCAAAGCGTAAGCGATGGCAATGAGGTGAAATGAAAGAGAAGATTCACTAGTTTACTCAGGGGTGTCTCCAGAGAGATTGGAAGTTCCCTGACTGGAAACATTTAGCTCCAGACGGCACTCAGCTCCCCCAAGGAGGGATTCTAGACCGGAAAGCAGGACAATTGACTTGCAGGTTAGATCACGCCAAACTTTGGAGCCCTTCCACGTTGTTACCTCACGGTGACTGTATAAACATACTATCAGGGGTCCCAAAGGTAGAATAACACGTCTCATCTCTCTTTCATTTCCTGCCTTTAATGCCTCTAAGTGAGCAAGTCGAATCGTGTCTCAACATACGCTGCTTCCATTGAGTCTCTCCACAGGGAGCCTTAATGGCAGAGGTGGGGAGCTGACGCTATTGTTCAGGAAGACAGTGGCTGTGGCCCCAGTGTTCTTTCCTGCCTGTCTGAAGTCCTGAAGGAGGACAAGGGGTAGAGCCCAGCCGTCAGGCGTGGAGCCCACCCACCGTAAACCTGGAGAGGATGTCTCTCACCAATGAGGCCTCAATATTGTTGTTCTCAAACTAACCCCCAACATAGAAATGTAGGGGCTCTATCTATCCCTTCAGAATTCTCACAAACTAGCAAGTCCCAGGGGAGGTGGATAAAGTGTGTGAGGACCTGCTTATGGGATATGGTCATGATTTGGGGTTCCTTGCTCTGTTGTCAATAATAGTTAATTTGCTTGGGTTTACTCTAGCCAGTACTCGTTATTCATAGAATGGGGAAGAGAACAATAAGGATCACTAAAACAATAGCATACACACACACACACACACACACACACTCTCATAACCCATTGTTTAAAGCATTCTGCCCCCCATGACAAGCCAAGTGTTTAGTAAGCAGGTCATGTGCTCAAAGCTGACATGGCTCCATGAGTAAAGCTGAAGCTGCTTTTTGTAGAATCAGTGCTGGGGCAACTCAAGGTGGCAATGGAGACTCAGGAGGAGAGAGGGTATACTGTGCTGCCACCTCTCATCAGATAGAGAGAGAGGCCGTCTCTGAGGTATTCATGTTAGGAGCTTCCACTTTGGCCATGCTGCTGCTGCTTACCAACCATGTGACCCAGCTCAGATGATTAAACCTTGCTCAGTCTCCATCACTTCATTATGAAAAGGAGAGATAAGAGCAGCAGCAGCTCATAAGGTTTGGGAAGAGGGTTAAGTAAACAAAACATTCGATGTACTTAACCAGCCTTGTACAAGGAAGCATTCAATAAATGTCAGTTGTAACATCCCTGCCCTCCTCCTGCACACACACACACACACAGATATGCATAGACATATGGCATCGCCTATCTCAGAGTCCACAGGGTCTTCTCTGGGCCCACCTGTGAGAAAGGGAAAGTAAGGGAAAGTAATACCTTACCTCTGAAGGTATTTCTGAAGCTGCAACCATGGATTCCCAGGAGATGCAGTGAGAAGTTACAAGTTTTTTTTTTTTTCTTGCTGCTGCTGCTGCTGCTGCTGCTAAGTCGCTTCAGTCATGTCCGACTCTGTGCGACCCCATAGACGGCAGCCCACCAGGCTCCCCCGTCCCTGGGATTCTCCAGGCAAGAACACTGGAGTGGGTTGCCATTTCCTTCTCCAATGCAGGAAAGTGAAAAGTGAAAGTGAAGTCGCTCAGTCGTGTCCAACTCTTAGCAACCCCATGGACTGCAGCCTACCAGGCTCTGCTGTCCATGGGATTTTCCGGGCAAGAGTACTGGAGTGGGTTGCCATTTGCCTTCTCCAGTTTTTTTTCTGAGTTCAATGCTTTAATATTAAATATATTTAATGTTTCAATATTTAAAAAAATGGAATTTTGGATCATATCTGTTATCACCTTATGTCCAACCACCACCGTTTAATTTCAGTGCCCACATTTGCTGCCAGGTTTGTAACTAGCGATAACAGAAATTAACAGCTTTAAACTTTCTCTTAAACTGAGATATGAGTCTATCAGTTTTTCTGTATGTCTCCCACGTTTGAGAAAAGCTTAGCTATTCTATATTAAGCTATGCTTAGGCAGGTAAGGATGTTGAAGATGGAAGGGCACATGTTGGACAGTCCCAGGAGAACCTGAAAGAAGGAGAACATTCCAGAAAGAGGAGGCAGCATCTGGTAGAGGTTAATTATGAGCTATGAGCTAGGCTGACTTGATTTAGAGGCCAGTTCAGTCACCTGGGCTGCAACTTTGGCACCTAGAGGCCATCACAGATGTATGAGAATTAGAGAAACATTTATGTGAAATCCCTGGAGACATGGACTCATCTTAAGGACCGACATCTCTTCACCCACATCCACAACACAACACACAACCTACGTGCTCAAGGAGTGGATTTATACTCTCCTGTGCAGACTCTGGTCAAGGCACTAACTGAGGCAGCAGGAGTGTTCCCCGGGTTACATCTCCACGGCCGTGAAGACCCCGCTCAGCCACAAAAAGCAGAGTTGTGAAGGGGACAACTTCTTTTTTTGTTTTTATTTATTTATTGGCTATGCTAGGTCTTCCTTGCTGTGTGTGGACTTTTTCTAGTTGTGGTACTCGGGCTTCTCATTGCAGTGGCTTCTCTTGTTAAGGAGCACGGGGTCTGGATTGTGCGGGCTTTAGTAGCTGTGGTGCATGGACTCAGTTGCTCTGAGGCACGTGGGATCTTCCTGGACCAAGGATCGAACCCATGTTCCTTGTGTTGGCAGGTGGATTCTTAACCACTGGACCACCAGGGAAGTGCTGTGAAAGGGACAACTTCTGTACAACAAATACAGAATCAACAGGGGCCAGTTCCTCACCAGGGAATGGCAGTGGCAGAAGACATTTTTAGAGGAGGAGATTCGACAGTGCCCCATCTGAGGCTGTCAGAGAGAGGGGTGAAGACAATTGTATAAAATACCTAATATTGGGACTTAGAACTCAAGCAGGAATTGTCGTGCTTCTGCCGTGACTGGCCATCCTGATCTTGTATAACGTGGGTCTTGATTCCATGAGCTCAGGCACCTCTGCTCGCGCCCTTGGGGCAGCAAAGCCCCCAGATGCACTTGGCTCAGCCTCTGGACCTGCTGTCCTGCAGGTCCAAACAGCTCCTTCTCCCCACTTGGAGATCACACGTTCCAGGTTGGCTAACGTGTGACCTGGAGGGCAGGGGCAGGTCTAAGAGGGAGACCCGTGGGCCAATCTCACTGAGACTCTGCTTTCCCATCAGAAAAATAGGGATAATTTTGAGGTTGTAGGAAAATCATCTAGCCCAGGCCCTTGTACCCAACAAATTGTTGCTATCTCATGGTTGTTTAAATCTGATAGTAGATAGAACAGGGTGGGGAAGCCTGGCTTCCTGCCCGGAGAACGTAGTAGAAGAAAACTTGAGTTGCTCAGCCTTTGAGACTTTTTTTTTTTTTTACCTTAACTGGTTGCCCTGAGGATCTCTAGAAAACAGATCATTGTCTCACTGGCTACATGTGTGCAACTGAGAATTCTGCTTGGAGGGCATGAGAGTGTCTGGGAGAAAGGGCCACACTGAGTTTCCTGTCCAAGCCATCTTCTCTCCGGCTTGGTCTTTGGACATGGACTTATCTGACTGACCAAAGGATCCCTTTTCATTTTCTCTCTGTAGCTGATTAAGGTGACCTTAAACTCTAGATAGATTGTAAATATGTATATAGGGACCAGTATCTGTGCTTGATGAATGTAGCTTATCACCTTGGTAAAAGTCTGGACATTCAGATTCTAGCTCATCCTAACTATGTGACACAGGCTTGGCCCTTTCACTGTCTGGGGCCTCAGTCACTTTATCTGCAAGTTCCTCAGGAGACTGGATTAAATGTTATCTAAGGAAGGGCCCTTCAGTGTTTTTAGCTGCTCTGTGAATGAGTTACTGGAATGCCTGGTGGTTTTTGATTTTCTTAAAAGTCCTGGAGCCAACCCCTGTAGTCTTAGAAAGGTGGGTTGAGGAAAATCTGTTCCATGAACCATCCCTTATAGGGAAAAGTATTTAATTGAGGATCTTCTCAGTTTTTATTTTATTTTAAAAATTTTTATTGAAGTATAGTTGCTTTACAATGTTGTGTTAGTTTCTGCTACACAGCAAAGTGAATCCCTTATCATATACATATATCCTCTCTTCTTGTATCTCTTTCCCATTTAGGTCACCACAGAGCACTTAGTGGGGTTCCTGTGCTATACAGTAGGTTCTCATTAATTACCTATTTTATACATAGTATCAATAATGTATATATGTCAACCCTAATCTCCTAATGGGCTTCCCTTGTGGCTCAGCTGGTAAAGAATCTGCCTATAATGTGGGAGACCTGGGTTCGGTCCCTGGGTTGGGAAGATCCCTGGAGAAGAGAAAGGCTACCCACTCCAGTATTCTGGCCTGGAGAATTCCATGGACTATACAGTTCATGGGGTCACAAAGAGTTGGACATGACTGAGCAACTTTCACTTCACAATCTCCCAATTCATCCCACTCTGCCCTCTTCAGTCTTTAAATTCACCTTTTCCTTCTACTGTCTATGTATGGGCTTACTTTTCACTGGTATTTCCCTGATTCAGTGGAAATAAAAAGAGGTGAACACCCTATGTACATCAGTGAGGAAAATCTTTGCTGCCTTTGGCTAAATCAGAGTTACAGTACATGAGTTTGATGGACTTTAAACCCACTTGGGTGTCTTCAGAGAAGAAACTGTAATGACCTCTAGAAGCAATAAGAAAATAGAGAACACAGGAATAAATTCCTCTTGGGCTTCCCTGGTAGCTCAGTGGTAAGGAATCTGCCTGCCAACGCAGGAGGCATGGGTTCGATCCCTGGTCCAGGAAGATCGCATATTCCATGGAGCAACTAAGCCCGTGTGCCACAGCTACTGAACCTGTGCTCTAGTGCTCTAGTGCCTGGGAGCACCAACTGCTGAGCCCATGTGCCTCAACTACTAAAGCCCACAAGCCCTAGAGCCCATGCTCTGCAACAAGAGAAGCCACCACAATGAGAAGCCTGTACTAGGCAACGAGAGAGTAGCCCCTGCTCGCTGCAACTAGAAAAAAGCCTGCATGCAGCAACAAAGACCCAGCACAGCAAAAAATAAATAAATAAATAAAATTATTTAAAAAAAGAATTCATTAAAAAAATTATTTATTTTAATTGGAGGCTAATGACAATATTGTGGTAGGTTATATTTTATACAATTGATTTTTCACTAATAATTAGGATATGTTTGGGACAATTTGACAAAATAAGTATTATCAAACTAATAAATTATTACATTTCTGAAAAAAAAAGAATTCCTCTTTAGAGAGCTGTCTCCCGAAACCAAAGGCCTTGGGATGATCTTACATGCCTTGAGATAAGTGAAGACACTTTTGAGTGCTGCAGACCTCTAGGTATTGCTGAGACGATGGCAGGAGGGCCAGCTCCTTTAGTTAGTTAATTTACTCTTGGCTGCATTGGGTCTTCAATGCAATGTGCAGGATCGTCCATTACAGCAGGAGCTCTAGAGCACATGGGCTTTGTAGTTGCAGCATGCAGGCTTAGGTGCTCCACAGCATGTGGAGTCTTCCTGGACCTGGGAGTGAACCCGTCCCCTGCATTGGAAGGCAGATTCTCAACCACTGGACCACCAGGGAAGTCATACGGGGGCCAGGTCTGAGGGAGAGTCCTTCTCTTCTCTACTTCAATCTCACCAAGTCAAACTGAGGATGGAGAAGTGGTTTACGGTGAAATCCAGAGCCCCATGCAGGCTGCTGAGGCGTGTCCCTATTGTAATGCCACCTGTAGGTCCAGGAAGCATGAATGCACATTTATTTGGATGCAACTGGCTCTAAAGTCTGAGGCAGGAAAGCAAGAGCTAGATTTTCTGTAACCTGAATTCTTTTAGCTGTTAAAGTGTTTTTGTGCAGTTGGATGAGTGGAAAAAGCATGAGGTTAAAGCAGTTAGTGGTCTTGCTAGCTCCTTTATGGAAACAGGCAGGAGTGAACAAAGGTAGGAAGAGAAGGAGAAGAGCCAGTATGTGGGAACTCTTTGTACTTTCTGATCAATTGTTCTGTAACCTTAAAACTGCTCTAAAAAAAATCTATTAAAGAGAAAGAAAAAGCCACAATCGGGGATGAGTAGTTCACTTTGAAAAATAATGATTTATCAGTATTTGCTCCCCTTTTTATTGTTACTGAGCTAAAAATCATTTCATAATAATAATAAAAACATAATATGTTTTAAGAAAGAACATAGAGGGATGGGTCATTTGCTGGCCTGACCTCTGATGGGGTCACTGAGAGCAGAGGTGAGCCTGGAACATGACCCATAATAGACACTCAATAAGAATAAAATGAATGGTTAGATAAATGAAATAAGTGAGGTGATCAGCCTGTGTTGGGACTTAGGGGTCTTAGTGGTGCTCTGGGGCACCACTCAGGCGCAGCCTCCCTCTGGGGACCAGCCTTGTCCCCTGCCCCAGGGGACACTCACTGTATTCCTGGACTCCTCAACACAAAACCGTAAGCTTGCCTCTTCCTCATCAACCCTGAAGGCAAATGATTGAGCTTTATTTATTTATTTTTGACTTAAGAGTTTTGCTGTTGATTGTAGGGGAATAGAAGCAAATCAGAATTTCTTTCTCTAAGTTGCTAGAATACTGCAAAATTCTCAGTGCCTTACCCGCAGTGGAACTGGATGAGCCTTTGGTATTCAGGGATTGGTTTTTATCTCCTGTCATGTCACCCAAACTCACTTACTAGCTAACACTATTTGTCTTCTTGGTGATTGTATGCCTCATTTTTATCTCCTGTCATGTCACCCAAACTCACTTACTAGCTAACACTATTTGTCTTCTTGGTGATTGTATGCCTCATTTTCCCTGGATACAAATTCCTTGACAGAAGGAATTTTGCTTTCTCCTCTAGTGGATGTTCTGATTGGAGAAGGAAAGAATGGAAACCCAAAAATCAAAGGCAGTTTGGAGAGAAAATTGGAACCTGAGCTGGGGATGTTAGCAGGAGTCAGACACATTTGGAAGACAATTGGAAATAGGGACATCTGACTTGTTCATTTGTTTAATAACTACAGTAAGTCCCATACGTACAAACCTTCAAGTTGCAAATGTTCAAAGGTGCAAATGTGCCCCTCTGTGCCAGCTGTTGTATTGTGCTTCTGTACTTTCCAGGCTACTGTATTGTAAGATTAAAAATGTTTCCTTTTTTTTAAATGAATTATTTGTGTGAAAAGTATTAGAAACCTATTACAGTACAGTACTAGATAGCTGATTGTGTCAGTTGGGTACCTAGGCTAACTTTGTTGGACTTATGAACAAATTGGACTAATCAACAGACTCTCAGAATGGAACTTGTTCACATATAGGGGACTTACTGTATTACTGAAGCACCTACTGTGCACCATCTACCATGTGGAGGTTTTAGATGCCGATTGACCTTCAGCTGCAGATGTCCAAACTCAGGAATAGAATCTCTAGACCTGGTTCTCAACTTACTTCTGCTGCCAGGGTGCTGCGTGGGTTGGACCCAATGACTTACCCTCTCTCTGTACTGAGGAGGTTAGCTGATATTACACTGCCTTGTGGACCAGTTGTGAGGATTAATTGGCGTTTATAGAGTGCTTTGAGATCCAGAGATGAAAGGTCTATTTCATCTGCCAAATCACGTGATGACAGTAGCATGGTGAGGATGAATGATTTAGAGCTTATGAGGGACTTTGAAGATGAAAAGAGACTAAGTCTTATTATGATTTCTTTTAGCTTCTGGGCAATACTGACCTGGAGGTTTATGTGTCCCCGAGGCTCTCTGGCACCACTGGGATTCTGTCTTTTTTTCTTGTTCCTCCTAAGAAGTTACATTAGTCCTCAAAAATTTTAATTTGCAGTTTCCAAAAGAAAAATCAAAGGCAGCATCCTGCATTATAGAAACACAGCTTCAGTGAGCCTAGAGCTGAGAGAGGAGAGGGAGGACACAGAATGAATTTTTCTGTAACATTCTCATCCCTGAATTTAGATCCAGTTGCTCACTGATTATTGGCACCAGTGAATTCTACTGAGAGTGACTCCCTTGAGAAAAAGAAATCTAAGGAGTAATCAACCTGAAGGTTGGCTTGAGGCATCAGTTTGTTTAATGTTAGATTTAGAGATGGGCTTTCTAGGTGACTCGGTGGTAAAGAATCTGCCTGCCAATGCAAGAGATGCAGGAGGCAGGGGTTCAGTCCCTGGGTCAGGAAGATCCCTTGGAGAAGGAAGTGGCAACCCTCTCCAGTAGCCTTCCTGGAGAATTCCATGGACAGAGGAGCCTGGCAGGCCGCCGTCCATGGGGTCGCAAAAGAGTCGGACACAACTGAGTGACTGAGCTGCATGCAGATTTAGAAATATGTTCAGAGATAAAGTCTCTGAGGATATATTGAAACTATTTCACATGAAAAACAAAACATTTATCTATAACCTGCCTATTGCTGGAGTTTTTCTCCTTCTTAAGGACCCATAAGACCCACTCCTGAAGGTGGAAAGATTCCCCCTGGTACTGCAGGGCCTTCCACAACTTCCTTCTGGGTTCCCAGGACCCTGGAGAAGGCCACCACTGGCTGGAACGTAGACTAAAGCTGTGTCATACCTTGGAGGAGGGTTTCTGGGCTTGGGGGAACAAAATCCCCAAGGGATGGAACCTGTGCCTCCTGCAGTGGAAGTTCTGAGACTTAACCACTGGGCCACCAGGGAAGTCTCAGAGATAATTGTCTTGATCCTTTTGTGCATCCCTATGTTTCCTACCACCTAATTTCCTCAGACCTGAGGGTCTCTTTTTACTGTGCTCTTTTAGAGTGTACACCGGGTAGGTTTAGCCAGGAAGCAGGGGGCATGCTTTCACTGATAGTCACCCTACCTTCTAGCATATTTACAGGTAAATGAGAGTTTGGCTTTTGAAAAACATGAAGAGAGTGCAGTTTAAGCCAGAACCACCAAAAACACGAAGTCTCCCCTGAGACCCATTTCTGGGAATTCTTATCACTGTACAAAAATCACTATTGTGCTAAGCTTAAACACTGTAATCCTGTGCCCTGCCAGAAAATGCATTTGCACAGGCATTTCTGGCCTGAAGAATTTGCGTCTCAAGAATCTCAAGGACGTGTATCCGAGTGCCAAGTATAGAGAGCACCCTAATACTAGTGAGAGGGGATCTGAGAGGAAACGGTCGTCTATTCTTTCAGAGCCTTACCGTAATTCACGAACAGGGAGGCCATTCAGTGGCATAACTGAGTTTTCCATTTCTAAATAGTGATATAATAACATAGTAGTTTGATCCAAAATTTTGTCCCCGAATGTCCCATTTCTTGGCAGTGATTTTCAGTGCTACACGTGAGTTTTGTTGGATTTGGGGAGTGTTTCCCATTCTTTTGCCAGTGCTTTCTGAAGTTGTCTGATTGCTTGATGAAAGATGCTTTATGAAAACAATACCTTGTTTTAAGAAAGCATTATTCAATTTTTATGCCATATCTCTTCCTAGTATTTGCATTAACAGATTGCCCTAGGTAAATCTAAAGTTGCATGGTTTTTAAGCACAGTTTCTATATACATTTATTATCATTTTTTTAATCATTTCTGAAGATTGTCTTCAGTAGTCTTCTATATATCTTGTTTTTGTTATGTCTGATTCTAAATTTACCCAGAGACGGCTGTGGTTTGATGAGTTTAAAATCACAGGAAGGACATGTGCTAAATTAAAGGCTTGTTGGTAATTCTTTTTTTTTTTTTTGGATGCTAGGTATTTTTAACCCTCTTCTCTTGTTGAGGAGAAATAGGGTTTTTTTTTTGAATGTATATTTAAAAACACTTTTTTTGATGTATGACTTCTGAAGCTGAAAGAATGCTATGATGCAGGAAAGGGCTGGGAGATTATTTGCAAGAGAAACATAAAAATGAAATATTAATACAATCAGACACTAGCTTCAAGGCGTTTGTTCTCCAGAAAATAAATGCTGCCACATTTCATTTCTTGAAGCCCTCTGTCTAACATAGTTCATATCTCTGTCCTCATTATTTAATTATAGGCCTAAGGAGTCACTGGAGAGGGAGGGCATCTGGTCTGATGATTGATTTTATTTATTGGTTGTGGTCAGTTTAGGGGCCTCTGGGAAGTAGGCAGTTTCCAAGAATAGCAGATTTCAGATGTTACTTAGTTGCCTATTCAAAGATTGGTTCAATTCAGTTCAGTTGCTCAGCTGTGTCCCGCTCTTTGCGACCCCATGGGCTACAGCACAACAGGCTTCCCTGTCCATATTTAACCAGAGTTGAGTTGCTGCCTGACTGTCCACAGGTGTAACACACTGACTGTCATTCTCTCTTATAGGGATTTCATCAGAAAATTCTCTGGGCACTCCTGGAAAAGTCTCCCCAGTTAGGACTAGGGTAGGAAGTGTGCTTTGACTTGCCAGCTGGATTCCACATGATGAGAGTTAGAATCTTAATTTGGAGTTGAATGGTCACAAACAAGGGTTCTATGACCATTAAAATTATAAGCACCATTTTTTCTGGGGAGGGAGCGAATAGTTTTTATGCTGTCCCCTAAAGAGCCACAATCCTGAAAAGAGGGGAAATCTTTTCTAAGCAGATTGCTCACTCAGTCTTCCCCTGACCCTGGACTGGCCCCTACGTCAGTGACAGGTGTCACTCACACGTGTCCCTGCTAGAGAGGAATGCCGGCTCCTGTTGAGCCCCACGCCGATTCCCTGAGAGCTGGGATGGGAGAGTCGGAGTCATACTCAGAGCCCCGTAGGCCCTGGCAGGTGGTGTAAGCCTGTAAAGCAGGGCCCAGGCTAGGGTGGTGACGAGGGAGGCACACGCCCTTTTAGGGGTAATTTGACCCTCTTTACCGTGAGTTCTTGTCGAGCAACCTTGTAGCTCAGTGCTGCAGGTGGTTTACAGATCTCACTATGTTTAAATGTCAGCGACTATTTCAAATCTTGGAGTCTTGAAGAAACCCCACAAAAATGTCGCTTTGGAGGCTTGGGTAAGTCACTGAAAGACTTTCAGCTTAGGATTTTTTTTCTTGTCTCAAAATGACATTTTAACTACTCAATAAAGTCTTCTATCTTGACTATACTATCTTAAAAAAATTTTTTTTTTTGCCACATCCTTTGGTTTGTTGCCTTGCTGCCAGAGTTGTGGTTTACACTGAGGGTGAACTCAGTGCTCTGTTTTCCTCACATATATTTGGCATCAGTTTCTTTTCTATTCTGAAGTGAAACCCATAGATAATACAACTAAGAAGAATGATTTAAAAAAAAAAAGAGAACATGTTACCTTAACTGTAATACATAGGAGAGGTAACAGGAAAGAAACTTACAATCACAGTGTACATGCGTGTTTGCTCAGTCCTGTCCGACTCTTTGTGACCCCCTGAACTGCAGCCTGTCAGCCTCCTCTGTCCACGAAATTTTTCAGGCAAGAATACTGGAGCAGGTTGCCATTTCCTACTCTAGGGGATCTTCCCTGACCCAGGGTTGAACATGCATCTCCTGTGACTCCTGCATGGGTAAGCAGGTTCTTTACCACCGAGCCACCTGGGAAGCTCAACAGTGTATATATTAGCATGTGAACACTCCGGTATGACAATATCAGAAGTGGAAAAAGCCCCTATAAATTCCCCAAATGTTCGCTAGGGGGCAGGATTGTCACCATGGGAAATCACAATGCTAGACGCTTCTGACCCATGGGAACCCTATCTTGCCTCTTTCTAACTCATTAGACTTAGCTCTGCCCTCTCATGCACACAGATCACGTTCAGTTTTGTCTTTATAGGACAACGTTTAAAAAAACTTAAAAAGAGTTTCTGTTTCTCTCCTCACACTACATACATCTCATACCCAGATCTTGTCTTTTTTCTTCAGTCAAGCATTTTCAGCTCCTTCAACCATTCCTGACACACTTCATCCTCCCAGTGACCTTCGTGAGCCTTGCCTCTGCCATTTTCATATGTCTGGGACCCCAGTTCTGAATCCATCCTGCATGCAGGATGTGTGTGAGCTGCCCTGTCTTTCCTCTCCTAAGCCCCAGTGAAAGAAAAAAGTGAAAATGTTAGTCGCTCAGTCATGTCTGACTCTTTGTGAACCCATGGACTGTAGCCTGCCAGCCTCCTCTGTCCAGGGGATTCTTCAGGCAAAAATACTGGAATGGGTTGCCTTTGTCCTCCAGGGGATCTTCCTGACCCAGGGATTAAACCCCGGTCTCCTGGATTGCAGGCAGATTCTATACTGTCTGAGCCCCCAGGGAACAGTGGGCATTTGTAGTCACCCGTGTAGAAGAACTTGGACTGTTGTGTTCCGTATGGCAGCCAAGGCCATCTTGATGTCACAGTGAACTAAGAAATGAAGACCTGGTTACGAGTGCTAGGCTGTCCCCTGGGCATTATAGTACACTGGAGCATCTGAATGGCCGGATTGAACTGTATGGACCTGTGATGTAAGCTATAATCCTAATATTTGTACTGGTGCAGTTAACTGCAGCCACGTCTCATTTGTTGATTCACTCTGGCGACTGCTTTGTTGCTTCTTACTTTTGAGTGTTGGTGTTTTCCGTGTTTAAGTCAGCAGTTTTATTCAGTGCTCTGATTTTCAGATGAGACCTTTCATGGACGCATAGGAAGCTGATGAGTTGTTTTATTTGGCTCTTTTGTCCTAATGGGCTTTCTCCATCTAACTTCACATCTACTCCAATGTGAAACTTGGCCTAAGACTTTATTTATTTTTCTATTTGTATATTGATTTATTTAAAAAAATTTTTATTTGAGTCAAATTGCTTTACAATGTTGTGTTAGTTTCTAATCTATAGCAAAGTGAACTCTACATATGCATTTATCCCCTCTTTTTTGGGTTTCCTTCCCATTTAGGTCACCACAGAGCACTGAGTTCCCTGAACTACACAGTAGATTCTTATTAGTTATCTATTTTATACATAGTACCAATAGTATATGGGGCTTCCCTGATAGCTCAGTTGGTAAAGAATCTGCCTGCAATGCAGGAGACCAATAATGTATATATGTCCATCTCAATCTCTCAGTCTATCTCATCCCCATCCCCTTGGTGTCCATACATTTGTTCTCTAAAGGCAATGCCAAAGAATGCTCAAACTACCGCACAATTGCACTCATATCACACGCTAATAAAGTAATGCTCAAAATTCTCCAAGCTAGGCTTCAGCAATATGTGAACCACGAACTTCCTGATGCTCAAGCTGGTTTTAGAAAAGGCAGAGGAACCAGAGATCAAATTGCCAACATCCGCTGGATCGTAGAAAAAGCAAGAGAGTTCCAGAAAAACATCTATTTCTGCTTTATTGACTATGCCAAAGCCTTTGACTGTGTGGATCACAATAAACTGTGGAAAATTCTGAAAGAGATGGGAATACCAGACCACCTGATCTGCCTCTTGAGAAATTTGTATGCAGGTCAGGAAGCAACAGTTAGAACTGGACATGGAACAACGGACTGGTTCCAAATAGGAAAAGGAGTTTGTCA
>NW_011494735.1:8491396-8492045 GCF_000754665.1 Bison bison bison | reverse complement strand
GAATTGATGCTTTTGAACTGTGGTGTTGGAGAAGACTCTTGAGAGTCCCTTGGACTGCAAGGAGATCCAACCAGTCCATTCTGAAGGAGATCAGCCCTGGGATTTCTTTGGAGGGAATGATGCTGAAGCTGAAACTCCAGTACTTTGACCACCTGATGCAAAGAGTTGACTCACTGGAAAAGACTCTGATGCTGGGAGGGATTGGGGGCAGGAGGAGAAGGGGACGACAGAGGATGAGATGGCTGGATGGCATCACTGACTCGATTGTCATGAGTCTGAACTCTGGGAGTTGGTGATGGACAAGGAGGCCTGGCGTGCTGCGATTCATGGGGTTGCAAAGAGTCGGACACGACTGAGCGACTGATCTGATCTGTGTCTCTATTTCTATTTTGCAAATAAGATCATCTATACAATTTTTCTAGATTCCACATATATGCATTTAATATATGATATTTGTTTTTCTCTTTCTGACTTATTTCACTCTTTATGATAGTCTCTAGGTCCATCCACGTCTCCACAAATGATGCAATTTCATTCCTTTTTATGGTTAAGTCAATGGCACCCCACTCCAGTACTCTTGCCTGGAAAATCCCATGGACGGAGGAGCCTGGTAGGCTGCAGTCCATGGGGTTGCTAAGAGTTGGACCTG
>NW_011494735.1:8490960-8491296 GCF_000754665.1 Bison bison bison | reverse complement strand
TGCAGAGTACATCATGGAAACACTGGACTGGAGAAACACAAGCTGGAATCAAGATTGCCGGGAGAAATATCAATCACCTCAGATATGCAGATGACACCACCCTTATGGCAGAAAGTGAAGAGGAACTCAAAAGCCTCTTGATGAAAGTGAAAGTGGAGAGTGAAAAAGTTTGCTTAAAGCTCAACATTCAGAAAACGAAGATCATGACATCTGTTCCCACCACTTCATGGGAAATAGATGGGGAAACAGTGTCAGACTTTATTTTTCTGGGCTCCAAAATCACTGCAGATGGTAACTGAAGCCATGAAATTAAAAGACGCTTACTCCTTGGAAGGA
>NW_011494735.1:8479320-8490860 GCF_000754665.1 Bison bison bison | reverse complement strand
CTTGCCTGGAAAATCCCATGGACGGAGGAGCCTGGTAGGCTGCAGTCCATGGGGTTGCTAAGAGTTGGACCTGACTGAGCAACTTCACTTTCAATTGTCACTTTCGTGCATTGGAGAAGGAAATGGCAACCCACTCCAATGTTCTTGCTTGGAGAATCCCAGGGACGGGGGAGCCTGGTGGGCTGCTGTCTATGGGGTCGCACAGAGTCAGACACGACTGAAGCAACTTAGCAGCAGCAGCAGTATTACATTGTATATACGTACCACATCTTCTTTATCCATTCTGGCCTAGACTTGAAGAATTCATGAATTTACTGTTTTTTCTTTTTAAATTTCAGGGTGTCATAGGAGTTACCACATTGCATATATGTAGTATGCACAGACTCATATATGCATGGACTTCCATCATCTCAGTTATTTCTCTCTTGTCTTCTCCTCCTTCCTCCTGGACTGCCTGTGAAACTTCAAAAATGCATTCCTCTTTTATACAGAATAATCCAATTCTCTTTAACTTTGGTTATAGCCAACATATAGGACCCAACAATGTGTATTAACCCATTTGGGCTGCCACAACAAAGTGCCATAGACTGGATGGCTTATAAATGACAGATATCTAGTTCTTAAAGTTTTGGAGGCTGGAAAGTCCAAGATTGGAACTTCCAATCTTCTGGATTCAGGTCAAGAAGCAACAGTTAAAACTGGACATGGAACAATGGACCGGTTCCAAATTGGGAAAGGAGTGTGTCGAGGCTGTATATTGTCACCCTGCTTATTTAACTTATATGCAGAGTACATCATGCAAAAAATACTGGGCTGGAAGAAACACAAGCTGGAATAAAAATTGCCGGGAAAAATATCAATAACCTCAGATATGCAGATGACACCACCCTTATGGCACAAAGTGACAAGGAACTAAAGAGCTTCTTGATGAAAGTGAAAGAGGAGGGTGAAAAAGTTGGCTTAAAACTCAACATTCAAAAAATGAAGATTATGGCATCTGGTACCATCACTTCATGGCAAATAGATGGGGAAACAATGGAAACAGTGACAGACTTTATTTTCTTGGGCTCCAAAGTCAATGCAAGTGGTCACTACAGCCATGAAATTAAAAGATACTTGCTTCTTAGAAGAAAAGCTTTGACAAACCTAGACAGTGTATTAAAAACAGAGACATTACTTTGCTGACAAGGGCCTGAATAGTCAAAGCTATGGTTTTTCCAGTAGTCATGTATGGATGTGAGAGTTGGACCATAAGGAAAGCTGAGTGCTGAAGAATTGATACTTTTGAACTGTGGTGTTGGAGAAGACTCCCTTGGACTGCAAGGAGATCCAGCCAGTCCATCATAAAGGAAATCAGTCCCGAATATTCTTTGGAACGACTGATGCTGAAGCTGAAGTGCCAATACTTTGGCCACCTGATATGAAGAAAGACCCTGATGCTGGGAAAGATTGAAGGCAGGAGGAGAAGGGGACAACAGAGGATGAGATGGTTGGATGGCATCACTGACTCAATGAGTTTAAGCAAGCTCTGGGAGTTGATGATGGATAGGAAAGCCTGGCATGCTGCAGTCCATGGGGTCGCATAGAGTCGGACACAACTGAGTGACTGAACTCAAGTCCAAGATTAAGCTGTTGGCAGACTCAGTGGTGAGAACCTGATTCCTGCCTCACAGAGAGCCATCTTTTTGCTGTAACATCACATGGTAGAAGGGGGAGAGATCTCTCTGGGGTCTCTTTTATAAGGGCACTCCTCCCATTCAAAACACCCCCATGACCTAGTCATCTCCCAAAGGTACCACCTCCAACAACCATTGTGTTGAAGGAATAGATTGCAACATATGAATCTGGTGGGGGATATAACATTCAGTCCATTGTACCAGGGGAGAGGAGTGAAATAGGGAGAGAGGAGAAGGTCTCACTGTGCACCCAGTCTTTGTTAAAATGATTTTTCAGACCAAACTATTTCCCTTTCTAAGATTCTTATGCCAGCTGTGAAAATTACAACTTATTTTCTCTGTTCTATACATTTGGATGGTTTATGCCATCCACTTATGTGAATGGAGTACACATTTACCATTTATTTGTGTATTGCTTCCACACGCATTTATTAAGTGCCAGCTCTGTGCTGGGGAATGAGCTAAGCACTGGTCTGCACAGCCCTTAGCTCAGGGAACTGGTGTTTTGGTGACAGGCAGAGAAGCAGACAAACATGTCAACCTTGTGTGTTTTGGGGGCAGTGTCACTGGATGCTACGGGTGCACAGAGGAGGGCTGTGTAATCTGGCTTTCAGAGGTCAGAGAGTCCCAGGTCGAGCAAATGATGGTCGAGTCTTAAAAGATGAGCAAGAGTTAGCCAAGAGGGGAAGGGAGTTCCAAGTAGGTTGAGAAGCTTGTGCAAAGGGACAGATGGAATCTCTAGCACGTGGCAGAGAACATCAGTCCTAGCCACGCTCAAGTGGCTTGCTTGTGATTGCAGCAAAGGCTCTTCCCATGCATGCTAAATGCCCCCAACTGTATTTTTGTTCTACAAGTAAAGGCCCATGTAGTTTACTTATGGTGTTTGTTCAGCAAAGCCTTTACCCTTGGTATTAAGAGCTTGATTCTTCTCCTGTCCCCATTGAATTACTATTCTTCCCCTTCCTGCTATCTTGGCAGCACTTAAGGAAATGAAGATATTTGGAGAGGCTCGAGGCTCTTCTGAGATCTCATCTCTAAAGAAATAAAAATCAGAATTCTGGCCTGTGGGTTTGCTCAGGGTAGAACACCTTGTGGTTGAGTAGAAATAGGTTCCTGTCCCACTTCTGCTATTTCTGCCTGCCTGCTGGCAGGCAATCATTTAACACTTTGAGCCTCAGTTTCCTTATCCATAAACTGGGAATAAAATAATTCCTGCATTATAGAGTTGTGGTGGTGTGAGGTAACATCCCATAGACCAGAAGCATTCAACAAATGAGAGCTTTCGTCTCAATTCTTATTAAGAACATAAAATTCCGCTTGCTGAACAGGGAGATAGTGGCTGTAGAAGTTTCTGCATATGTGGGGAAAAATGGTTAAGAATTGTACCCGTAACAGGTGGGGAAGGAAATCTCCTGATCTCATTGCCTTTCTTTGTCACCAAAATAAGAAAATCAAGGAGCTGTTACAAAGAATTTGCCAGGCCTCAGTGTCCCCCTCTCCAAAATAAAGATTGGATTAGATGATGTTTCAAGACCCTTTCAAACTATAACACTTCATTTATTTCAGTCTCCTGAATAATTGCTAATGGAGGAAATCAATTATCAAGGTCCAGCTCTTCTAAATTATGGCTACATAGTAGAGTCCTTAAGAAGTTTTTGAGAAACCCTGATGTCCAGTTCCCAACCAGGCATGTTAAATCAGGGTCACCAGCGAGGGTGGTGATTTTATGGGGCAGCTGGTGTTGAAGGTTTCACTAGTGGCTAAAGTCGTCTTGTCTTTGATTTTCATCTGATGGCATCCTTTATAGTAAGTCCCCTAGGTTGGAGAATTAGATGTCAAAAGTGAATATCGAAAATTGCTTCTGTTGTTGCTTGTTCAAACATTTTTGTTTTACTCCTTAAAGTGAATAATTAGTCTTCTCAGAGATGTATGTAATTGCCAGTCTTTGAACTTCCTTTACCAAAATATTCCTAGCATAAAGACATATGTTACCAATTATGCTTTTAATTAGAATGGAAATGTGTGTAAAGCTCTTTCATAGAAATGCATACTAAATCTGTTTTAGAGAAAATTACTTGTCAGTCTTTTTTTTTTTTTTCTTTTTATTCAATCCCAGTTCAGGCTTTGGCCTTCAATCAAGAGAAGCCACTACAATGAAATCTTTTTTGACACTATGTGGAAATAGCTGTCCTTGATGTGTGTCTTTATTTATGTCAGGGCTCCTAACAACTCCCACAAATAAAACCTGTTTTTTCAATGAAAAACATTTCAAAGTGGAAGAAGGGTATATGTCATGTTGACCAAAATAGCATGAGGATAATGAGCCCAATGTTGAAGAGGCTTTAAAGGCCCAAATCTTCATGAAAAATATTTGTTGATTTTACTTCACTATAATTGGAAGAGAAAACATAATGGTATTTTTGCATGACAATTGCTTGATGTGTATTTATTGAACTTCATCATGTGTGGTCTGTTAAAATGGATTTCATAGGAGACATTTCATAAGTCATATATATGTGTGTATATATCTGAGAGGTAATAACTACATACATTGTTTTGTTACTTGCTTTTTTTTTTTTAACTTACTTATAGTAGATGTTTTTCCTTGTAAAAATCTTCATTCTCCATCATTTTAATGACAATATATAGTATTCTTAATTTTCAATACATGAGAATTTACTTAATCTCATTATTGAGCATTTAGATTATTTCCAACTTTTTCATACGTTCCAGTGAACATCCTTATTCATATATCTTCTTGCCTTTGTACAATTATCTCTTTAGGATGAATTCATAGAAGTGGGATAACTGGGTAAAATAGTGTTCATAATTTTAAAGATTTTGATACATCTCACCAAATTGTATTGACGGTGGTATCAATTTATACTCCTATCTGTACAATTATTTCTTTTCAAATTCTTTCTGAAAATTTGAAAAGCAAATTCTTTTCAGCAATAGAATGTTGTGAATCATTTGAAATACAAAGTAAAACGGTGCCCTTACATTAACTCAGCAAATACCTTCCTAACTCTAAACTCATTCTGCAACATAAAATGCTAGCCATGGCTAAACACATAGTGAAGTAACAAGGGTGGAGGCCAAGGGAATGAAGAGGAGAAAGAGGTTGTCAACAACGGGCTTAGAAGAACTTCTCCTTTTTTCCTCTTGCCAGTGTCTGACCCAACCTCTTGGACAATGAGCTTCCTCCCAAAGAAAAGTCGAGGCTGGAAAGAAGGGGAAACTAGAAATTCTATTTAAAATTCCACTGGGTCTTATATTTGAGATTGGCAGCACCGAGGCATTCCAGATGGCTCTGTCTATTCTTTTGAACCTACCTTTTGATCTTATTTAAATTTCCTCCTCATTTCACCTGTCTGGGTTTATTGCCTGGAAAACAAGCAGGTGAACATATTAGCTCCTCCTTAAGGTGCCCCTAGACTACAGGAAATTGATGTTCAGGTCAGGAATCATATAACATGACTACATGCTCCACATTTATGGGCAAGTTAAGCAACAGGGAATTTTATGCTGGGATTTATGACACAAACTTGTAGCAGACACATTGTGAGGTGGGAGGGAAATTTAAATAAGGAAAAACTCTGCCATTAATATTGATTCAACTTCTCCACTTGATGGAAAAAACATGGAAGAATTTTATTCTGGAAATTGCCTGTGAATTAAACAAGGGGCAGGAAAACAAAAATATAATAAACACATCACCCCTCCTTCCCCATATATTGATTCCCCTCTTTCAGATGAAGTCAGTTTTCTAGTCAGTCAGTGTACAGGCCAGAACTATCTAAAAGCTTTTAATTTGATTCTTTAGTGACCTTGATCCCCATTAATTCCAGGAGGAAAGGGGGAAGAAAAGAGAAATGTATGTTGAGTTGAGATGGCAAGATTTCTACATTTTCTGAAAAAAACTGACCTACACCTATGGATCTGTCTTTACAGCCCATAAAAGCCAACACAAAGGAGAATGCCAGCTGGAATCGTTCAGTGAAGGTAAAGGCTTTCAAAGCCCTGGCTAGCAGCAGGTGGAATATGCATTAGGGGTTCTTTTATTGTTCAAATAGTATTTATTTTCCATGGGAAGCAATATGATTCTTATATAGTCAATAAAGAGCATATTCAGGAGTTTTGCCCTTTAGCCAGCATGGCTGATGGTTTGTAATGACTCTGGCATCCATTACCCATAGAACTCAGAAGACCAAGGTACCAGTGGCCATGGGTCCTGGCTTGATTCTTCAGACCCACGTCAAGGTCCATACATATACAGCCTAAGGGCCAGAACGATTTCAGAGTCTTGGGCTCCTGGTCAGTGATTGCTTGGAAAACTCCTCCTCCAAGCCAAACTAGCTTCTCTCTGATCACTGCTTGTTTGGCCAGCGGCACCACTTGGGTGGATAAGCTGTGTATGGACCAGGGAGGTTTTGAGTAAATTGTCTTGTTTGTCCTGATAACATCTTTGTTTAGGAGTTACAGCGGTTTGCATCCTAAAAATAGGTGGGTGGTGGTGGTGAGCAGATAGAAGAGGAGGGGATTCCTAAGTGGTCCCCTGCCTTGGGAATTCAGGGATTCTAGGAAAGGCCATTGGTGTCCAATGCCAGGAGACTCAGACTGTATGCTCCTTGAGGGGAGGCCTTGCTGGTTTTGTTCCCCACTCTTCTTTCAGTGCCTGGCACCCAGTAGGAGCTTCTTAAATGTGTCATGTTGCCCAAGATCAAGTAGCATGGTAGGGGGTGATACCACCAATTGTGACAACAGTAAGCTGGAAAGCTTTACTAAGCCCTACAGAGGGATGCTCAAGGGACTTAAAAATCTGAAAAATGGTTCCCATCATTAATTTCTACTTTTTCTCACGATGTGCATCTCGGGCTGAAGTGGGCAGGAGGTGGCTTGTTTAGGATGCTTGATTCATCATTGCTGAGAAGTCAGGGAAAGCTCACGTTCTGAACCCAAGGACTTTCTTCCCTGCTTTTTCTTAAATACAGAATAAGGAGTTGGATCCTCATTGAAGAGGGAATGCACGGCATAGGGCAGTGGCTTGTTGAAACACAGATGCCTGGGTCCCACTTCTCGAGTTTCTGACTCAGTGGGTTTGGGGAGGAGCTGAGGATATGTGTGTCTAAGAAGTTCCCAACTGGTGCTGATACTGCTCTTCTGAGTCTGGACTTTGAGAGCCAGTGGGCTCAGAGGAAAAAGCACTCACATTGGAGTCAGATAAAGCTGGACTCCTGTCTTGCTGTGTGACCTTGGTCAGGTCAACTTTGCATAACCTTAGTTTCCTCATTTGTAACATGGTGGCAATTTCCACCTCATAGGACTGTTGTGAGGATGAAATGGAATAAAGTGGCCAAGATGGCTGATCCTTGGTATTCACTCGCTTCAAAAATCTGAGACCTTTCTCCCTAACTCCTCCTGTGGGCTCCTCAGACAACACAGGGCCTGTTTGAGAGCTTATGCCTTGTGAACTGAGCATCTGCTCTGTTAGTTTCATATTGAGTTCCTTGGACTGCAAGGAGATCAAACCAGTCAATCATAAAGAAAATCAGTCCTGAATATTCACAGGAAGGACAGATACTGAAGCTGAAGCTTGAATACTTTGGCCACCTGATGCAAAGACATGACTTGTTGGAAAAGACCCTGATGCTGGGAAAGGTTGAAGGCAGGAGGAGAAGGGGACGACAGAGGATGAGATGGTTGAAAGGCATCACTGACTCAATGGACATGAGTTTGAACAAGCTCTGGGGGTTGGTGATGGACAGAGAAGCCTGGTGTGCTGCAGTCCATGGTGTCGCAAAGAGTCAGACATGACTGAGCGACTGAATTGACTGACCGCTTGTTTACATATCCTGAGGGTTTTACTGTTGCTGAACATTTGCTTTGTGAATGGCACAGTGTGAGAGTCTTTTTACATTATGTGTAACACTGGATGTTATTCCTGTTTAACAGATGAGGATGAATAACTTGCACACAAAGCCACAGCTAGTAAGTGGCAGAGCTGAAGTGTTTATACCAAGGCCTCCTCCCCACAAGGCTCTTGGCTTCTTTGTAATAGTGCTTCCCATGATTCCATGTGGGCCAAGATTATTAGGTCCTTTTCTCTAATTACTCACTCACATGGTGTATCTGGGCTTCCCTGGTAGTTCAGCTGGTAAAGAATCCTCCTGCAATGCAGAAGACCCGGGTGTGATTCCTGGGTCGGGAAATTCCCCTGGAGAAGGGCTAGGCTATCAACTCCAGATTTTTTGGGCTTCCCTGGTGGCTCAGATGGTAAAGAATTGGCCTGCAGTGCGGGAGATGTGGGTTCAATCCCTGGGTTGGGAAGATCCCCTGGAGGAGGGCATGGCAACCCACTCCAGTATTCTTGCCTGGAGAATCCCCATGGACAGAGGGGCCTGGTGGGCTACAGTCCACGGGGTGACAAAGAATCAGACATGACTGAGCAACACAGCACAGCATGGTGATCTATCTACAGAGGGAACACATCTGAGAGAATTAAGCAATTATTCTGAGGATATGAATGAAAGGGGATTAGTTTTCTTGTGTGTTTTGAAACCTGGTACTCTGTTGCATTCATCACACATGCTGCTTTGTGCACAGAGGAACTCAGTGAATACTTGTGGAATTAACAAAGGCTCTGAAGGTTCAGATCAACTGACACCCTCATCTGCCTTAAAATTACTGGGTTCCCTCCTTAAATGATGCTGAAGTTCCAATACTGTGGCTACCTGATGCAAAGAGCTTACTCATTGGAAAAGACCCTCATGCTGGGAAAGATTGAAGGCAAAAGGAGAAGGGGGTGGCAGAGGATGAGATGGCTAGACAGCATCACCAACTCAATGGACATGAATTTGAGCAGACTGGGGAAGACAGTGAAGGATAGGGAAGCCTGGCGTGCTACAGTCCATGGGGTTGCAAAGAGTCGGACATGATTCAGCTACTGAACAACAATAACAACTTAAATGACCGATGAGACTTGCCTCATTATCATTCATATGCACTAATTAGCTGTAGTTCCTGAATAGTTATGAAGATTCCCTTTTAAAGTTAGTTAATTGATTAGGCTGTGCTCAGTCTTCGTTACAGCATGTGGGATCTTTAGTTGTGGTATGTGAGCCTTAGTTGCAGTATGTGGCTTCCCTGACCAGGGATCAAACTGGGGCCTTCTGCATTGGGAGAATGGAGTCTTAGCCACCAGACCACCAGGGAAGTCCCAGTGAAGATTCTCTTAAGTGTTGATTTAGAACTTTCGCTGAAACTGATCCGCAGTTGTTAGTTATTTCCCTTGCCTGGATAATTTGCACTCATGATTTGATTAGCCAGAACAATTTGGTAAAGCAAACCAGGGAGCCTTATCACCAGAGGATCATTTTTGAATCCTTGCAGGTAAAATTTCACCTCTGTTCTGTGTAAGATAACCTTGAATCTTTCCATACTGAATCCTGGGTGTGTAGAGAGATAGTTCTCAACAACAACAAAAAATCAGTCATTTACTCCATGGTCCTTTACTTCTTTCATAAAAACTTCTAGCAAATCAGAACAGAAAACTGCTCTGAGCAGGGAAGGCCACAGGAACGGCCTGTCTTGGTGGGAAAGTTGCAAGCAGAAGGCTTCGGGCAGGGCTGTGGATTGTCAGTCATCCAAAGATGCATGGCAAATAGCCCACTCCTGCTACTGGGCATTCCTGAGGGCAGTGGTGGCTTCCCCCTGGCGACATCTGCAAATAGCAATCAGGGATGTAAAGGGGGCGAGTGGGCTACACACTCTGAAAAGGTGGCCGCCTTTATGCTATTTTGTCACATGCACTGTAGATCACGGCTTCCTTCCTTGGAGCAGATGTAATCTTACTATTTTGTCAGTGTAAGTGTTTCAAGGACAAATTTTAATTGTGCTATGCTGCTGCTAAGTCGCTTCAGTCATGTCCAACTCTGTGCAACCCCATAGACGGCAGCCCACCAGGCTCCCCCATCCTGGGATTCTCCAGGCAAGAACACTGGAGTGGGTTACCATTTCCTTCTCCATAATTGTGCTATAAGTATTGGGAAAAAAAATGTCCAAAAAACAGAACAATTTCCAATGAGCAGCACAGTCTCTACCAGTTAATTGCTGCAGGTATTTGTTCGGAATGGCTAGTACCTGTAAGTTATCTGTTGTTAAATTGTTTGAATAGCACTCCTGTGGTTTCTGTAATAGAAACCAGTACAGCAATTTTATATCTATGCTTTGCAAGATCAGTGGGGGGCTGATGACATGGCATGATTTCCTAAAATTACCAACACTATCACTTGTCTGATAATGGACAGGTAAGAATGAGTGAGGTGGTGATTATACTTGAGCTACTGGACCCAGAAGAATGTCTAACAGTGCGACACAGGCCATGAGATGTACAAAAGGAAAGATTGTTTTGGCTCAGACTCTGATCAGAAAGCAGCTCTTCTGCTTGACTTTTTCTCTGATTCTTCTTTCCCAGTCCAAGTCAGAGCAGCAAGGAAGGCAGACCCAGAATATTCACACTAGAGACAGAGTCCATTTCCTGGTTAGCATGTCAGGCAGGCAGCCAGCATTTTATGGGAGATTTGAGAGAAAAATCATTTTCTATAGAAATCAGTTGGCAAAGATGATTCTTGAACTTATATCAGTTGGATTGCATGTGAAGAGACCAAGAATATGTGAAAATTAATCAAAAGAGCCTTAGCTCAAGATCATACTCATTGCAGCTGACTCGTGCAAAGGAGCATGTTGTATGGCACAGTATCAGGTGAGCAGACCTGGAAGAAGAGGAATCCCATGCAAACCCACCACACAGGAGGTGCTCATGTCCACAAGCTGTTTTCATCGACCACAGCGACATAGCTCACTCATGTCCTGTGTCCTCTGCCAGCCTGACAGCAACTGCAGCAGGTTCACTGGACAAGGGATTTACACCAACTTGAGCAAGCCGAATTTCAGTTCTCTTTTTACTAGAACTGAAAAGTGGGAACCACTGACATGTGAATAAAAAGCAAATACATTCATTTCTCAAAAGCATGGCCTATTTCCTTTAGAATACAAGAGAATAAAATATCATTTACAAATGTATAATTTTATACTTAAGTTTTGGACTCACATGTAAAAGGCAATAGTCACTCATTTATTTACTTGAAGATTCTGTCAAACTGCACCATGGCTTCAATTCTTAAGAGAAATTTGGAAACAAACACAATTTTTTTTTTTTAAATTAAGTGAAGTAAATAGACTTAAAGTTCTCTTTGCTCTGTCTCTTTTTTGATATTTTATCCAGGCAGAATTTTTTTTTTCAGTTTAATTCAACATTCATTTATTGGACTGTTCTTTTATACTTGGAATCAGGTTAGCTGCTGGGGTATAAAGATAAAAACCATATATCAGAACTCTTTCATTACCAAGATGTCTTATTAGTATATGTGTGTATATGTTGGGGGTAGGTGTACCTTAATTCTTGTTTTAGATTTGTGTATATGGATGGATATGTATGCAGGTCAGGAAGCAACAGTTAGAACTGGACATGGAACAACAGACTGGTTCCAAATAGGAAAAGGAGTACGTCAAGGCTGTATATTGTCACCCTGCTTATTTAACTTACACGCAGAGTACATCATGAGAAACGCTGGGCTGGAAGAAACACAAGCTGGAATCAAGATTGCCGGGAGAAATATCAATCACCTCAGATATGCAGATGACACCACCCTTATGGCAGAAAGTGAAGAGGAACTCAAAAGCCTCTTGATGAAACTGAAAGGGGAGAATGAAAAAGTTGGCTTAAAACTCAACATTCAGAAAACGAAGATCATGGCATCTGGTCCCATCACTTCATGGGAAATAGATGGGGAAACAGTGGAA
>NW_011494735.1:8476245-8478897 GCF_000754665.1 Bison bison bison | reverse complement strand
AGTCTGAGTGAACTCCAGGAGTTGGTGATAGACAAGGAGGCCTGGCGTGCTGCAATTCATGGGGTCGCAAAGAGTCAGACATGACTGAGCGACTGAACTGAACTGAACTGATAGGGGTAGAGGAAACTTTTTTTTTTTTAAGAAAATATCATTGACATTATCTGATTTCTTAAACATTTTTTAAAATACCTATTTATATCTTTGGCTGCTCCAGGTCTTATTTGTGGCACGTGGGATCGTTGATCTTCATTGGGGCATGTGGGATCTTTAGTTATGGCATGCAAACTCTTAGTTGCAGCATATGGGATCTAGTTCCCTGACCAGGGATGGAACCCAGGCCCCCTGCATTGTGCATGTGGAGTCTTAGCCATGACCACCAGGAAAGTCTCTGAAGTTCTCAGATTTCAAAAAAGTTAAGAAAAATCCTTCTGAATGACAATAGTGGGGTTTTCTTCATGGAAAAGTGGAACTCACAAAGGGCTTCCTAACCCAGCCCACTCTTGTGTGGTCCCGTCCCAAGTGCTCCAGGACACAGGAGTCTCCCTGGGAGAATGTGCCCCCCTCTGGCCTAACACAGGTTCTTCTTGACCTTGGTGTCAACTCAGAACCCACCCTCCAGCAGGGATCCACTCAGCCTCATTGTCACCAGGTCAGATGTTCTCAGAGAGTCAGTGTTCTCAACTAAATGAACCCCAAAGCAACTTCAAAGGGGAAGAAAATAACATTTATCATGTTTGAGAAAATAAAGGACTTTAAAAAGGCAAGAGACGAAATAAACTTTGGGTGCAATACCTAACCGACAAGTACAAGCTATAATAAACAATAAGCACTTGGGGAACCAGGCGTTCCCCTGACTTGATGAGACCATTAGTCCATGGTAGGTACAGTTGTTTTTTTTCAGTGTCAATTCAGCACTGTAGTTATTAAACAAACAAACAAAAACCCACTGAGTCATTTGGGAGTGAATTGAATCAGTAGAAGAAGTCATCCTTTCAGCTTGATAGTTGCTTTATATCCAAGTCCCCACTGGCCTCTTGGCCCCTCAGGGGCAGCATGAGGGTCCTAGGCCCTAACATTCAAGTATCACCTGGTTTCCTTGTCTCTATAAGGTTTGAGAGACCAACTAGTCTTATGAAAGATAGAGTGTGCGCGTGTGTATGTGCAAGTGTTTATGTGTGTAAAACCTATCTTTTCTGCCACCTCTGCTAAGTCACTTCAGCCGTGTCCGACTCTCTGTGACCCTATAGACTGTAGCCCTCCAGGCTCTTCTGTCCATGGGATTCTCCCATGCAGGATTCTCTGTCCATGCAGGAATACTGGAATGGGTTGCCGTGTCCTCCTCTAGGGGATGTTCCCAACCCAGGGTTTGAACTTGCGTATCTTATGTCTTCTGCATTGGCAGGCATGTTCTTTACCATTAGCACTATTTGGGAAGCCCCAGTTGAATACTAATTCTGTAAGATTCCTCTGTGATCATCTGGGTGTTACTCTCATGCGTATTTCCCAAGAGCCCTGGTCTCATCACTTCTGGGTAGATACAGGTCACTATGACACAATCTCAATAACAACCTTTGGTGATCAGATTATAAAATCAGAACCCCTCAAAGAAACCCTTTGAGGTCAAGGTACAGAGAGTATTTTGAATTTCTGAGAACAATTAGAAGCTCTGAGTTCCGTCTCTAATTTTTTCCAAAGCCCCACCCTATGACTACACCAAGAGGGTTCAGTATTTGTTCCCTGGGGAATAATTTGTTGGCTTGTGGACTTAAACATTCCTATGGAGTGAAAAGGAGTGGATACCCACACATATCACCCCACCAAGGAACCCCAAGGCCCTGAGCCCTAAGACAACCTCATTCTGACCCTAATTCCATCAGTTTTCCTAGATCCCTAGGAACTCAGGGATTCTAATGGTTCTCATTCATTTAATTGAATGCTAGTCCCTGCAGGGCTCCTGGAGTGGGTAGGGGCAGGGATTAAAAATAAAAATTGTGCCTTTTTGTAGGAAGGAACAGCATAAATCTTGAAAGGCTTTAGATCTACAAATATTTTCAGCCCAGAGCAGGACTCATTCTGCAGTAGGTGATAAAAAGTGAAAAGCATTAGTTGCTGAGTTGTGTACGACTCTAAAGACAGCCTACACTGAAGGAGACCCAGGTTCAATCCCTGGGTCAGGAAGATCCTCTGGAGTAGGAAATTGCAACCCACTCCAGTATGCTTGCCTGGGAAATTCCATGGACAGAGAATTCTGGCAGGTCCTGTATGGATGTGAGAGTTGGACTGTGAAGAAAGCTGAGTGCCAAAGAATTGATGCTCTTGAACTGTGGTGTTGGAGAAGACTCTTGAGAGTCCCTTGGACTGCAAGGAGATCCAACCAGTCCATCCTAAAGGAGTTCAGTCCTGGGTGTTCATTGGAAGGACTGATACTGAGGCTGAAACTCCAGTACTTTGGCCACCTCATGCGAAGAGTTGACTCATTGGAAAAGACTCTGATGCTGGGAGGGATTGGGGGCAGGAGGAAAGGGGACGACAGAGGATGAGATGGCTGGATGACATCACTGACTCAATGGGATGTGAGTTTGAGTGAACTCCGGGAGTTGGTGATGGACAGGGAGGCCTGGCGTGCTGTGATTCATGGGGTCACAAAGATTC
>NW_011494735.1:8475995-8476145 GCF_000754665.1 Bison bison bison | reverse complement strand
TGTTCATTGGAAGGACTGCTCCAGTACTTTGGCCACCTCATGCGAAGAGTTGACTCATTGTAAAAGACTCTGATGCTGGGAGGGATTGGGGGCAGGAGGAAAGGGGACGACAGAGGATGAGATGGCTGGATGACATCACTGACTCAATGC
>NW_011494735.1:8473525-8475895 GCF_000754665.1 Bison bison bison | reverse complement strand
GGGGATGTGAGTTTGAGTGAACTCCGGGAGTTGGTGATGGACAGGGAGGCCTGGCGTGCTGTGATTCATGGGGTCACAAAGATTCGGACACGACTGAGTGACTGAACTGAACTGACAGTCCATGAGGTCGCAAGAGTCAGCTCAATTTAGCGACTAAACCATCACCTTTTTGACCCCTTGGACTGTAACCCGCCAGGCTCCTGGAATTCTCCAGGCAAAAATGTAGGAGTGGGTAGCCAGTCCCTTCTCCAGGGGATCTTCCTGGCCCAGGGATCGAGCCCAGGTCTCCCACATTGCAGGCAGATTCTTCACCTTCTGAGCCACCAGAGAAGCTCCACAGTAGATGATAAATGAATGTTAAATTGAGTGAGGAGCTGACTTTCAGGGTGCACCTTGGTTTGACAACTTACTTTAACATCACCAGTTCTCTGTAGGGTATGTAGGGTTTTTGTTCTTGTTTGTTTGTTTCTAGTCCTGGAATTCTTAGAATTCCTGGAATTCTGGGGAACAAAGAAAAGATTGTTAGATGGGGAAATTCTGCTCCATGACTCTCTGCAGACAATTTACAAAGCGGATGGATGGTTCTGTGGTTGACCAAACCACAGATGAGCTCCTTAGGGACCGATATGGAATGCATATCTAAGGCTTGCTTGATTAGGCCTGTTCCAATATAATTTATGGTGTTAAGAGATGTTCCCAAAATATAGTATTCCAGAAGTCTATCTTGGGGAGCCTAGAGTTTCTCAGGGGGAAAAAAGCCTCCTTTCATATAATGGACTCTTAGTTGCTTTCCTGTAGAGAAGCTAAAAAACATGTGAGTAAGGGATGACCTTGGAACAATCTCAGAGAGATCCACTCCCCATTTCCCCATCCCCACCCCACCAAGTTGTTAGGTGCCTTGTTGCATCTTCTTTGAGTCCACGTTCATTTCCTCCAGAGCACAGGCCTGGAGTGTACATATCATAGTATTTATCCATGTGTTTGTTTGATTACGGTCTACTGTCTTTCTCTAGGATCCATAGGTGCAGGAATTGGGTATGATTTTAGTAACTATTGAGTTCTCAGCACTTGGTATAGTATATGGCACAAAGTCAACACTAAATGAACCAGGACTTCTGTGAATGAACTTGCACTCTATTTAAGAGCCATTAGTGTCACTGTCATAATGCACTTGCTGCTATTTGCTTTGTCACCTTGCAATTTTACTCACTCTCTGACACTATTAAAAATATACATACTGGGGATATATATACACACATACATCAGATCAGATCAGTCGCTCAGTTGTGTCCGACTCTTTGCAACCCCATGAATCAAAGCACACCAGGCCTCCCTGTCCATCACCAACCCCCGAAGTTCACTCAGACTCACGTCCATCGAGTCAGTGATGCCATCCAGCCATCTCATCCTCTGTCATCCCCTTCTCCTCCTGCCCCCAATCCCTCCCAGCATCAGAGTCTTTTCCAATGAGTAACTCTTCGCATGAGGTGGCCAAAGTACTGGAGTTTCAGCTTTAGCATCATTCCTTCCAAAGAACACCCAGGGCTGATCTCCTTCAGAATGGACTGGTTGGATCTCCTTGCAGTCCAAGGGACTCTCAAGAGTCTTCTCCAACACCGTAGTTCAAAAGCATCAATTCTTCAGCGCTCAGCTTTCTTCACAGTCCAACTCTCACATCCATACATGACCACTGGAAAAACCATAGCCTTGACTAGATGAACCTTTGTTGGCAAAGTAATGTCTCTGCTTTTGAATCTGCTATCTACGTTGGTCATAACTTTCCTTCCAAGGAGAAAGCGTCTTTTAATTTCATGGCTGCAGTCACCATCTGCAGTGATTTTGGAGCCCAGAAAAATAAAGTCTGACACTGTTTCCACTGTTTCCCCATCTATTTCCCATGAAGTGATGGGACCGGATGCCATGATCTTTGTTTTCTGAATGTCGAGCTTTAAGCCAACTTTTTCACTCTCCCCTTTCAGTTTCATCAAGAGGCTTTTGAGTTCCTCTTCACTTTCTGCCATAAGGGTGGTGTCATCTGCATATCTGAGGTGATTGATATTTCTCCTGGCAATCTTGATTTCAGCTTGTGTTTCTTCCAGTCCAGTGTTTCTCATGATATACTCTGCATACAAGTTAAATAAACAGGGTGACAATATACAGCCTTGACATACTCCTTTTCCTATTTGGAACCAGTCTGTTGTTCCATGTTCAGTTCTAACTGTTGCTTCCTGACCTGCATACAAATTTCTCAAGAGGCAGATCAGGTGGTCTGGTATTCCCATCTCTTTCAGAATTTTCCACAGTTTATTGTGATCCACACAGTCAAAGGCATGTCATAGTCAATAAAGCAGAAATAGATGTTTTTCTGGA
>NW_011494735.1:8464162-8473425 GCF_000754665.1 Bison bison bison | reverse complement strand
TTGAACATCAGGAAGTTCACGGTTCGCATATTGCTGAAGCCTGGCTTGGAGAATTTTGAGCATTACTTTACTAGCGTGTGAGATGAGTGCAGTTGTGCGGTAGTTTGAGCATTCTTTGGCATTGCCTTTCTTATACACAGATGCATATATATATTTGCATATGTATGTGTGAGGTATACACGTGTATATATATGTGCATATATGTGTGTATGGGCATGTTATATATACATACACACCTCTGTGTGTGTGAATGTGTGTGTGTATCTGCAAAATCATGGAGACAAATTGCAAACTGAGAAATATATGCAGTAAATATGACAATATGTTAGTATTCTTATTATGTAGTGGGGAACATCAGTTAAATAAAAGAAAAAGAAAGAGTTTAGCTATTTGGAGTTGCCAAGAGCTTCTTATGTGCAATACAGCTGTACACTGGGATCATTTGGGAGCTTAAACAAACCCTCATGCCTGGGCCTCATCCCCAGATAGGTGTGGCTGTGGCCTGGGCAACAGCAGTTTCTAAGAACCACTCAAGAGATGCCAGTATGGAGCCAGGATAGTGAAGGACTGGTTGAGAACCAGACAGTCCTTTTGGAGCAGTCCTTTTGTACCTTTGTGAAGACTCACTCTGTATCTCAGGTGGGTTGTACCCCTTTCTCCAGGCAAAGTGCTTCAGAAATGGGGCCTTTCTGTGTGGTTTAACAAAGAGAATGAGTGTGGAGAGGAACCCAGGATCCTTTCTGAAGTGAAGCAATCAAGATTTTGACCCCTACTTTTTTGAGATTCAACCTTCCAGTGGATTGAGATGGTCCCGGGGAAGGTCCATCACCAGGAAAAGATCTCAAGAAAAGTCTTTCATGAGAGAAGGGGGCATCTGATCATCTGGGCCCAATGCGAGGCCACATTTTAATGATTAAAATGGTGACAGATTGCTCCGAGGCTGTTTTACCCTCATTAATGTTGTTGATCTGGTTGCGTGTATTTAGCCTGCAAGTAGGTGGCTGACAGTGACAAATTGTCCCATCAGAATGACATGGCTGGGAGAGCGTCGGTTCTCTGGTGGGAAGATGGGTAGTCGGCTAGCAAAACCCAACAAATGTGCATCCTTCTTCCAGTTAGCTGGTGAACTCCTTGAGCGCAATGGCTCTGCTTGCCTCTCCAGCTTCAACCTTCTTTGAAGAGACTATGAATGCGGTTAATTATCAGCTTGTTCTACTTCTTTCTCAGTTGAGGCTTTGCCTTAGATTTTTGCTCAGTTTCCTTGCCACTAAATTATCTTCCTGAACTTGTGAGGGACAGCTTGTTGGAACAAGGAAAGGTGTTCACACAGAAGTACCCGCTCTATGCTGAACAGGAAAGACAAAAGGGACCTCAGTTGTGGCGTTCAGCCTCCAGGACCCCTTGAGCAATGGGGGAAGAGGCTGCTGGCACAACCACTGGAAGACAGAATTCATTCCAAGTCTCAACAATCCTTGAAGTCCTTTGCATGCTCTTAGAGAGTCTGAATGAGTGTCACTTCAGATGTGGTGAGAAGCTGAAATGGAAACTATTACATCAAAACATTTCATTTGGTGGGGGGACTGTTCGGAAAAAATCTTAATTTTTTTTTTTTTAAGGAACAAAGAGAAGTTGATGAAAGGATTTGAGGTTATAATGACCAAAGTCTCCACTGCCTCCCTTCTCTCCCCACCCTTCTTCCAAAATGGAGAAAAGAAATGAAGCCAGAGAAATGTCTTAAATATTGTCAGTCTGGCAGGCCAAGCTTTTAGCTAGGACAGCATGTAGTAGTAATACCTTTTAATTACAGTTGTACAATTATAAATAGGAAAGAAATGAAAAGATGAAGATGCGGTTTGTAATGAAATTACCATAAATACCATGGCAAGCTTTAAAGTCGTCACGAAAATCCATAATACCAAAACATGAATGTGGAGGTTAACTTCTACGAAGGGTTGAAATTAAAATTTTGTGGATTTGTGGTCTTCCTTGTTAGCTTGGTATTTCCCCCTAAGTACACATAAGCACCATTATTTTGCAGACACAAACAGACCTTTAAAAAGTCAGAGTCCTGGTTGGCAACTCTTCTGTTCTCCAAGCCACTTGGGCAAGCTGACATAGAAATGACTTGGGTTCCCAAGGCAAATGGTAGAAACATCAAAAGAAATCTAGTCCAACTGCCTGGACGGTTTTGATTATTTCTCCTTTTGGAAGCAGACATGTATTTTGTTCGTGATACACAAGTTTATCTTGCAGTCTTTCTTTAAAGATCCATTTTACTTCCCACTCAATGGACACATTTTTATGACTGAGGATAGGGGATCGTAATTGTGAACTGCTGCATCAGTCCTGAGGCGAATGTTAAGCTATTCCATGGGAGCCTTTAGATGTTACATCACCTTTTGGTGCCTTTGCTTTTCTCACAAGTTAGCTCCTGTTTGTTAAAATACTGCTAATGAGATCAACATCACGAGGTCAATTTCCATAAGCCTGTTTCCTAGCTGCATACTGCTAAGACATCTTGAAAACATGAAACCTTGATCAGAAGAGAGATCAAATAAATGAGTTTGGCTCACTCTATTGCAAACCTTTCTCCAACATTATGAAAATGCTTAACACATGTCCTAGTGATGGTAGATTGTGTCCTCTCTTTGCACGTGACAAGAGACTTTTTTCTTTTTCTAAAGTGAGAACAGAGATTTTGCCACTTTTTGCTGCCATTTAGCTTATGGGCTAGTGCAATCAAGAGATATATTTTTATACCTCTGCTATGAATAAGAAATTATGCTGTGACGGCTATCTAGGATTAAAGATGGGACAGCAAAGTAAACTTGAGGATGCCAAATAGGGGAAAGTATTGAGGAAAAAGGGCAGATTAGATAAGGCTTTTTATGTGAACTTAAAAATCCAATGGATAAGGGAGAGTCATTGAAGGTATTTGAGCATGGAAATGACATCATGAAAATGGTATTTGGGGATAAACTGAAAAGTAAATAACCTAGAAGCTGGTCACTGCCTGCCCTGGATACACCGTGGGGGCAGGAACCAAGTGACAATCAGTTTTCCTTAGCTTGAGGCAATGGGAAACCTAAAGCCCAATTACCAATGCCAATGGTGGATGGGAAGTCTGGCTCCTGAGAATTCTCTCTTCCTTCCTCCCACTGCCTCTACCAACTGGGCTAGGTGATTTCCAGTGAGGGATGCAGCTCTCCAAGTATTGCAGCACCCCAGGTGGGAAGAGAGGGAGGTTCTTGGAGTACAGCACCTCTTAGTTGAGGATGCCTGTAGTTGTGTGTGGTGGTGGTGGAGTTTGAAATGGTCAAGAAGAAGTGCTCTCATTCCTCTCTGCTCCTTTCTAAACTCTCAGGAAACTATCAATCTGGATGACTTTGATTAGCCCCTCCATCTGATGCCACTTGCTAGCCAAGAAGCTGACACGCTGAATTCACTGGGGGAAAATAAGGAGAGATTGGACGGGTCTGACTTTTACGAGGACAAGCTGAACAACCTATAACAAAGAAAGTTAGAATTAATGGATCAGAGCATAAGAATATAAAACATGCATAATATATTCAAAGGAAAAAATATCAGAAATAGAAAAAAAGAAATGAGCAGTCCTAAAGAAGATCCTACCAGAGATACTGGGTAAGATGAAGACAATAGATGAAGAACTCAATAGAGGGATAGAACAGTAGAATGAAAATCTTAGGTGAACTAATTAGTGAGCTGGAAGACCAAGCCCTTAGGCATCAGAAAGCAACAATAAGGAGAAAGACTGACTAAAAGAAAAATTAAGAGAAAAAGATACGTACCAACATAATAGGGATCCTAGAATGAGAAAGGAGAAAGTAATGAAGAACTATTTTGAGAACTAAGAACTCTGTATATAGAAATATAGATAAAAGGCTTTAGATTGAAAGGGCTTTCAGTAGAGATAAAGAAAATGATACAGTAGAGATAAGGAGAAATCAATACAAGCCATATTATGAAGACATTGAAGAAATTAGAAAGCAAGAAATTCTAGAAGATTCTTGAGAGAAAGAACAGATGACCTTGAAAGGAACAAGAATAAACTGTGATCACATCTCTCAACAGCAACACTCGATGCAAGGCAACAATGGAGTAATACTTTCAAAGTGCAAGTATGTTGTTTCTGAGGTTTTATACCTTGTTAAATTTCATGCAAAGATGGGCTCGATAAAGGACAGAAATGGTATGGACCTAACAGAAGCAGAAGATATTAAGAAGAGGTGGCAAAAATACACAGAAGAACTGTACGAAAAAGAGCCTTATGACCCAGATAATCACGATGGTGTGATCACTCACGTAGAACCAGACATCCTGGAATGTGAAGTCAAGTGGACCTTAGAAAGCATCACTATGAACAAAGCTAGTGGAGGTGATGGATTTCCAGCTGAGCTATTTCAAATCCTGAAAGATGATGCTGTGAAAGTGCTGACTCAATATGCCAGCAAATTTGGAAAGGTCAGTAGTGGCCACAGGACTGGAAAAGGTCAGTTTTCATTCCAATCCCAAAGAAAGGCAATGCCAAAGAATGCTCAAACTACCGCACAATTGCACTCATCTCACACGCTAGTAAAGTAATGCTTAAAATTCTCTAAGCCAGGCTTCAGCAATACATGAACCGTGAACTTCCAGATGTTCTGGCTGGTTTTAGAAAAGGCAGAGCAACCAGAGATCAAATTGCCAACATCTGCTGGATTATCAAAAAAGCAAGAGAGTTCCAGAAAAACATCTATTTCTGCTTTATTGACTACGCCAAAGCCTTTGACTGTGTGGATCATAATAAACTGTGGAAAATTCTGAAAGAGATGGGAATACCAGACCACCTGACCTGCCTCTTGAGAAACCTATATGCAGGTCAGGAAGCAACAGTTAGAACTGGACATGGAACAACAGACTGGTTCCAAATAGGAAAAGGAGTATGTCAAGGCTGTATATTGTCACCCTGTTTATTTAACTTATACACAGAGTATCTCATGAGAAACGCTGGACTGGAAGAAGCACAAGCTGGAATCAAGATTGCTGGGAGAAATATCAGTCACCTCAGATATGCAGAACACTACCCTTATGGCAGAAAGAGAAGAGGAACTAAAAAGCCTCTTGATGAAAGTGAAAGAGGAGAGTGAAAAAGTTGGCTTAAAGCTCAACATTCAGAAAACAAAGATCATGGCAGCTGGTCTCATCACTTCATGGGAAATAGATGGGGAAACACTGGAAACAGTGTCAGACTTAATTTTTGGGGGCTCCAAAATCACTGCAGATGGTGACTGCAGTCATGAAATTAAAAGACGCTTACTCCTTGGAAGGAAAGTTATGACCAGCGTAGATAGCAGATTCAAAAGCAGAGATATTACTTTGCCAACAAAGGTCCGTCTAGTCAAGGCTATGGTTTTTCCAGTGGTCATGTATGGATGTGAGAGTTGGACTGTGAAGAAAGCTGAGCGCTGAAGAATTGATGCTTTTGAACTGTGGTGTTGGAGAAGACTCTTGAGAGTCCCTTGGACTGCAAGGAGATCCAACCAGTCCATCCTAAAGGAGTTCAGTCCTGGTTGTTCATTGGAAGGACTGATGTTGAAGCTGAAACTCCAATACTTTGGCCACCTCATGCAAAGAGTTGACTCATTGGAAAAGACCCTGATCTGGGAGGGATTGGGGGCAGGAGGAGAAGGGGATGACAGAGGATGAGATGGCTGGATGGCATCACCGACTCGATGGACATGAGTTTGAGTGAACTCCGGGAGTTGGTGATGGACAGGGAGACTTGGCGTGCTGCGATTCATGGGGTCACAAAGAGTTGGGCATGACTGAGCGACTGAACTGAACTGAACTGAACTGAAATTTTCACTGAAATGCAAGGGGTCAAATGAAGATATTCTTAGCTATACAAGGTCTAAAAATGTTTGCCTCATAAAGACATGCTTTAACATGCTGTTCGAAGATGAAAAGTCATTCTAGGATGCTAAGAGTACAGGGTATGTATCAGTCAGCCAGAGAACAAATCATTTTAGATGTTTCAAGCTGATTTAATGCAGGGAATTGATTACAAAGATGCTGAAAGGGTCAAAGGAAAAGGTGTTCTACTCAGAGCTCAAGGAGCTGCTATTACCCCTGAGTTGGAGCCTCTGACCCCACACTTGGTTTGGCTGCTGCTTGCTGCCCTGCCAGTGCTGCTGGAAGCATGGGGTGACACTGGGCTGGAGCCACCACTGTTGCCGCTGAAGTACTGTCAGAAATAGAAGGCCTCTGATCATCTTTCTACCTGCTGATCAGGTGCAGGTGCCTCCCACTGGGAGAACCTAGCTAGAATTCAGTGAGCAAGGAAGTCTGGGAAATGTAGAACCTTTTGCTTGCTCTTCTTCAAGAGAAGAATACAGAAGAGTGCATTTGGGACTAGGAGCCAAAGATACATATCTAACCTGGGAACTCAGGGTGTATCAATAAACTAGAAAAGTTAATTCTTGTCTAAATAAGGGGAACAAAGAGAGAAGAAAGGCATGTCCATTACAATCTAGAACATAAATGAACAATACCAATATGGCAGGGAAATGAGAGTATGCTAAGATATGTGTGTTCTGGGTAAAGATATAGATATTGAAAAATGTAAGAAACTGATACATTCAATCTCGCTAGTTGTTGTAGGAAAGATGACTAAAACAATAGGGAGATAACACTGTACAGACATCAGGGTGGCAAATATTATAAAATTGAAGGACTCCAAGTATAGGCAAGAATTTGGTTAAAAAAAAAAAAGGAATCCTTGTGCATGTAACTGGTACAGTCATAATCTGGCAGTACTGAACAGAAACTGAACATTCAGCCAAACCTCTCCTGGGAATATAGGCCAGAGAAATACTTGTATCATAAGGGGACAGGAACAATGATGTCCATTGCTGTATGTGTGTGGTAGTAGACAGGTGGAAGCTAAGAAGTCAGATGCCTATCGCTAGGAAACTGATTAAGTAAAACGTGGGAGCTTACTATGGAATATGAACTAGGTATCTAAGAACATTATGAAAACAGAGAAACATAGTGTTAAGTGAAAATAGGAAGATAGAGAATAAGATGTATAGGAAAATATTACTTGTGAAAAATAACATAATTCAGTGACATTGACAGTCTAATTAGAAGTATAAATCATTTTTCTGTTCAAACACATCAAGTGCTCTAAATTTTACCTTCCTCCATTTTCCTCCAATCTGAATGGGTTACCCCAAAGCAACTGTAATCTCTATATATGTCTCAGCTATAAATAATATTAGGGGCTTCCCTGGTGGCTCAGAGGTTAAAGCATCTGCCTGCAATGCAGGAGACCTGGGTTCGATCCCTGGGTTGGGGAAGATCCCCTGGAGAAGGAAATAGCAACCCACTCCAGTATTCTTGCCTGGAGAATCTGATGGACTGAGGAGCCTGGTGGGCTACAGCCCACAGGGTCGCAAATATTTATGAAATAAAAAAAGAAAACTAACATATATATACACTAAACCTCTACATAACATTTAAGAATACCAGAGTGAGTTGAATGGTAACCCCCTCAAAAGATATGCCCACATCCTGCAATTTGTGAATGTGATTTTTTTTTTTTTTAAGAAAAAAAGTCTTTGCAAAAGTAATTAAGTGAAGATCACAAGATGAGGTCATCCTGAATTATCTGGATGGGCCCTAATATTAACAACAAGTGTTCTTAAAGAGACACACAGAGTATGTGAAGAAGACAGCCAGATGAAGACAGGCAGAGACTGGAATGATGCAATCCCAGCCAAGGACATCTGGAACCTGCAGAAGCTGGAAGAGGCAAGGAATGGACTCTCCCCTGGAACCTCCAGAGGGAGTATGAGCCTTCTGACACCTTCACCTTGAACTTCTGTACCTCCAGAGCTGTGAGAGGATGAATTTATGTTTTAAGCTACCATGTTGGAGGTAATTTATTACAACAGCCACAGGGAACTAATACAGATGCCTTTCTAAACTTTATTTGATAGATTTCTAAAGCTGTACATGAGGTGAGTCAGTCAACCAGGGGTCTGCAGGGACCAAGTAGCAGTGGCAGGAGATTGTCCTGGTGACCTGTGCCCTGTACTCCTCTTCCACACCATTCCTTCTTTCCCCTTAGAGTCTGTTCTTATCCTGTGTATTGGTTATCCACTGCTGGGTAACAAGTGACCCCTGTATTCAGCATCTTAAAACAACAAGCATTTGTTATCTCACAGCTCCTCTGTATTAGTAATCTGCGTGGTGTGGCTTAGTTGAGTGCCTCAAATTTACCATCTCTTTAGAAGGCTACAGTAAAGATCCCTGCCAGGGCTGGAGTCATCTCAAGGTAAGATTTGTTTTCACGCTTACTCTCATGGCTGTTGGCAGGCCTCAGGTTCCCACTGGCTGGAGACATCTGTCTCATAACCCACATCTGTCTCATAATCCACAGGGCTGTTCACAGTGTGGTAGTCTGTTTCCCCCAGAATGAGAGAGAGAGGGGCCAAAACAGAAGCTGTGATCTTTTATAACCTCATCTTGGAAGAGACATCCTGTCGCTTCTCTCTATTCTGTTCATTAGAAGTGAGTTACCCAATCCTGTCCTTGCTCAAGGAGGAGGGAGATTACACAACGGGTGGGTACCAGGAGGCAGGAATCACTGAAGGCTGTTCAAGAAGTTGCCTAAAACACTCCACGAGGAAAATAAAGAAACAGAGCACTGTCTCCTAGTAAGGAGTAGGATGTATACAAGTAGGAGGAGCCATGGGAGTTCTTATGAGAAAACGTGTTTTAAGCAGTTTAACATTTACTCAGACCTCAACCATTTCTCTCTGAGCTCCTCTTTGGGTTCTAGTTTATTAACCAAACCAACTGAACAAAAACTAACTGACTCCCATGCTTCTCACTTCTCCAGATTTCAGATTCCATCCCCTCCACAACCTGTTTGCTGTTGTTTACTTTCTGAAACCCTCAGGAGTTATTTTTTATGTTTTGTCCAGAGTTTATAGTAGTTAGTGGGAAGGTTGTTCTGTAAGCAGCTTACACCACCATAGTAAACATGGAAGTCTACTTAAAATACATTTGATCAATGTTTGCAAATATGTTACCCTGGTGACAGTGGGAGGGAAAAGGATGAACGAGCCTAGGAATTGCTGGGTCAAAATGACTTGTTTGGGCTTTCATAAAAGACTCTAAGGGTTCTAAAATTCATGTTTCTTCCTGAAGTAGAAAGAATATGCAATGGGGAGCTTGGTGGATCTGGTTTAAATTCC
>NW_011494735.1:8427035-8464062 GCF_000754665.1 Bison bison bison | reverse complement strand
AAATTCCGGTTCTACCATTACTAGCAGAGTGACCTCATGCAGTGAATTAACCTGTGATTTAATTTCCTTGTCTGTAAATATTGAGTAAAAATATGTGAGTCTTTGGAATGTACAGGGTTAACCAAAACAATGTATGTGAAATGCATGCAGAGCCCTGCATGGAACACAGGTGGCCTTCCTCAGAGCTCTTTAAGCTTTCCCTCCCTCCCTTCATTATCTAGTTATCCTGTAAGTGCATTGCGCCAACACATTTTGGCATTTGCTAGACCATCATCTAGAGCATCCCAGAAAGAAAACAGCTCAGTGAGAATGGCTTTCTTTGTAGGGGAAAGTGTGGTGTGCGCAAGGCTGGCTCCCAGCCTGGGATGCAGGGGTCAGTGGGGCTGCCGCCAGCCGTCTGCTGTGTTAGCCGGGGAAATCGACTCACAGCCCTCCTGGCACCTACTGCTGGCCTTGGGTAAACATAATTACAGTCTTTAAAAAGAGAAGAGGGAACACAACCAAGATCCCCACTCACCATGTAAACAGGATGTCCACTGAATGGCAGCCATGGAGATGTTTATGTTCTGTTCAGGGGACAGTTGACCAAAGGCCTCTGGGAGCTTTATTGCTGCCTGGAGCAGTGGTCTGCCAGCCATGGAGGTGGCTGGGTTCTTCCCGGGTTTGTGAATGCTGGGTTTTAGCTGAGATCTCTGGGGCTGTGCTGTCTAGAACTGGATGCAGTCCTTTGGGATGCTGGGTCTGGTTATCTGCTCAAAGGCCCTTTATACAGAAATGGGGCATTCTGTGTCTGTGCTCAGCTTTCAGAGTGCCTTCTATGAGCTGGAGGCTGACTGGTGGAGGCCTTTATGAAATAATCCTCATTGATAAGCTACCATTTACTCAGAGCAAGGCAGCAGGCCAAATACTTCATGTGGATTATCTCATCTTTTAACCCTCATCACAACCCTTTGTGGTAATTTTATTGTCTTGAAGAGGCCCTGCAAAGATAAGCAACTGGATTAGAAGTCAATTCAGTTTAAAAGTTTTTTTTACTAATTCATTTATCTGTTTTGTTTTTTCAGTTGTGCTGGGTCTTTGTTGCTGTGCACGGGCTTCCTCTAGCTGCAGTGAGCAGTGTCTGCTCTTTATTGTGCTGTGCGGGCTTCTCATTGTGGTAGCTTCTCTTGTTGCAGAGCACAGGCTCTAGGCACACAGATTTCAGTCAGTGGCAGCACGAATGCTCAGTAGTTGTGCGCACGGGCTTTAGTTGCTCCATGGCATGTGGAATCTTCCCAGACCAGGGATGGAAGCTGTGTCCCTTGAATTGGCAGGTAGACTCTTATCCACTGTACTACCAGGGAAGTCCATGAAATCAGATCAGTTTTATCTCAAACCTGTGTTTAATGGTAAGCTACATGAAGGCAGGGACCTGTCAAGTTCAACACTCCATCTCTACAGCCCAGCATAGTGTGTGCGAAAACTTTTGTGTGTGTGTGTGTCTCGGCTTTCTTTTCTTTTTTTTTTCTCTTATTAGACCCAAACCCAAGCTCGATCTTCTCAGCTCGCAACAGGCTAATAATTGGGAAACGAGGAGTTAAGGCAAGGAATAGCGACTTGATTCAGAAAGCTGTGCACCTGAGAAGATGGTGGGCTAGGGGAGAAGGCGATGGCACCCCACTCCAGTACTCTTGCCTGGAAAATCCCACGGACGGAGGAGCCTGGTAGGCTGCAGTCCATGGGGTCGCGAAGAGTCGGACACGACTGAGCGACTTCCCTTTCACATTTCACTTTCATGAATTGGAGAAGGAAATGGCAACCCACTCCAGTGTTCTTGCCTGGAGAATCCCAGGAATGGCGGAGCCTGGTGGGCTGCCGTCTATGGGGTCACACAGAGTTGAACACGACTGAAGTGACTTAGCAAGGGCCCTAGAGTACTATCTTATGGGGTGTGGATGCCAGTTTCTTTTCTAGAATGGTGAGGAGGAGGAGGTGAGGAAGTAAAGTAAAAAGGCCATAAATCTTGTAAAATTTCTCTTAACTTGGCCAACCTTGGGGAGGGGATGTGTTAACTGCTTCTTTTTCTGCAGTTCTTTGCAGGTGGGCAGGGTCAGAATGTCTTCCTGCTAGCTGAGCAAAGGTACTTAAGTTTAACATTCAGGCAGAGGGGCAGATTCCCCAAGGCAGGCCGTTAAGTATGCTTACACTACAAGACAACATCCCTTTAATGACTATAATAACAAAAGCAACGAAAAGCAAAGATTAAAAGAATAGAAATAGATCCAACAGGAGTCATTTTCTGGGGAGCATATTTCCCCGTAGTAGTGAGAGTGTGTGGGGGCATGGTGTACCCCACACATTTCTGGTGACTCAGGGTGCTCATTGGTCAATACTGGCTGCAGTAGAGTCTTGGGTATGGATTGAGGCACCAAGGCAGTGACTACTTGGCAGAGTGTCTAACTGAGAAGCCAAGTCCTGTTGTAGTCCCGTCTTCTCTGGAACTGAGGTCAGGGAAGGCATCTCTTGGGTCCATCCAATCCAGCCTGCTCCCAGGGCAGCAGAAACAGTGAAAGGAGATGCTCATCTCAGCTGGCCTCTGTCTGTGGTGCACGAGCCAGCCCTGGAGAACAGTTTAGCGGCTGCTCTTCCAGTCGCAGGAGGGTTTAAGTGGAGTTGGGAAGATAGGCTGAGCAGATTTTCCAGGAATGCCAGGAGGTGATCCGTCTCCCTTTATAATTCTAGATGCACTAGGTGGGTATCCAAGAGCCCTTTAGTCTTTGAATTCCTGAATAGAAGGGAGGGGCATGCTTGTTCTGCAGGATGGATTATAACATTAACATGCCCAGGTTCTGAATAGAGCATGATCTTTATCCTAAGTCTGAGTTTTAGATTAGAGGGAGATGCAACCTTCTCACTCTCTATTCAGGTCTCCTTCTGGGGAGGCACCTGAGTGCTGATCATTCCACTGCCTAGAGCTGAGGTCCTAGTGACCTCCATATTGTTACTAAGTCTCAGGCAAGTGCAGATGGTTGTTTTCAATGGCCCAAGATGTCAGGATACTGCTGAAAAGTAAAAGCATGCCAAGGCTTGGCCAGACTCGTGTTATTTGGTTGATGCTGTTAGGTAGTTAGAATAGGGAAAAGGAGTCCAAAATGGCGGTGGCTAAAAGACAAGGAAGAGAAAACCCGTGAAAATAGAACAGAGGAAGGTCAAAGGAAGGTCCGAGGTCCGGAATGAGGACTTCAGGTAGAACAGCACTCCTGACTAAGCCCAATTTACATAGGGCAGGCCCAGGGGGAAGAAAAAAACATATAAAAAGAGGAGCCAAAGGGTTCACTCTCTCCCTCCCGCGCGCTGGGGCGCTCTTCTCTTCGTGTCTTTGGATCGACATGCCCTCACGCCTCGAAGATGGATTTTCCTGCTATCTTCTAAATAAAATAGAGCTGTAACACTGAGCTGTAACACTGATTGTCTAAGAGCTATAACATGGTCCGTTTGACCTGAGAGCTATAACATGGTCTGTCCGAGACCTGAGAGCTGTGACACACCGAGGGGGCTTTAATGTCTGTCATTCCAAATCTTTGTTGTGACGAGACAAAAACCGAGGAGCATACACTCGCGTGACAATGCTAAAATGATGGAAAGGATGAGGTCTTGTGCTGTGTGTGTTCATTGTTGGTGGTGGATTCTTTTTAAAGCATTATAACCATCACATTCCCTCTGTCCCAGATTTTGGACCATTGGTTGATGATATGTCCTGTTAGGATACACCAGACTCTCAGATAGGCCTGGGATTTCAGAGAGCAGTCTGGGACCAAAGGTATAATTCAGCATCCTTCTCAGTGGTCTCTTTATGTTTATTCAATCCTGCACACAGCACAACCTTCCACTATCTTGCTTCCTCTCATCATTCAGTCTCAGTGTCCAGTCTGGGCTCCTATTCCAGATGCTTCTCACAGAGAGTGTAGCCTTAGAAAGCAGGGTGGGTTGTATAGCTCCCCTGGCATGCCAGTGCATCACATCTTCTTTATCATGCCTTATGAATTAGCAGCTCTCTTCATAAGAGAGGAATTTGGGCTGGAAAGAAATAGCCTGGGCCTCTAACCACCACTTCTGCCCACATTTTCTATGCCACCTGGGTTGGCATTTCTACCTTCAGTCTGCTTGGTCCACTGCAAATTTTGGGCTTTATGTTCAGCATATGTGACCTGTTCCCTAAGCTTCCCTGGTGGCTCAGATGGTAAAGAATCTGCCTGAAATACAAGAGATCTGGGTTCAGTCCCTGGGTTGGAAAGATCCCCTGGAGAAGAGCATGGCAACCCACTCCAGTATTCTTGATTGGAGAATCCCATGGACAGAGGAGCCTGGTGGGCTACAGTCCACAGGGTCTCAAAGAGTTGGACATGACTGAGCACACATACATTCACTGGTCTTGTGCCTGCTTCTACAATATGTGCTTGTGCATGCGTACACACACACACACACACACACACACACATCACTTTAACTCCCTCAGTGCCTAAAGAATCCCCCATTTAGAGGTATAAAGATCAAGTATCCTGAGACAAGAATGGGTTATTTTCTTGGGGCAGCACTTATTAAATTAATTAACAATATCCCAGAGATATGAGTCAGTTCAGTTCAGTTGCTCAGTCATGTCTGACTCTCTGTGACCCCATGGACTGCAGCACACCAGGCTTCCCTGTCCATCATCAACTCCTGAAGCTTGCTCAAACTCATGTCCATTGAGTTGGTGAGACCATCCAACCATCTCATCCTCTGTCATCCCCTTCTCCTCCTGCCTTCAATCTTTCCCATCATCAGGGTCTTTTCCAATGAGTTAGTTCTTCGCATCAGGTGGCCAAAGTATTGGAATTTCAGCTTCAACATCAGTCATGAATATTATGGTTCAAATTTGGAGAACTCCTCTTTCTCACTGTCAACCTTTCCTCCTTCAATTGCTGTTTCCATGACATTTTGGAGCTGGTTCCAGCTTTTCAGGTATAATTCTGGTTGAGCTTCTGTAGAATGTTGTATTGGTTAGGTAGCAGGGATCACAAAAGTTCCAGTTGAAGCAATAGACTTGGAATAAAGTGATAAACTTAGAATTAGGAGCAGTGCTGGAGCGACTTTGAGGAGATACCCCATGTCCAAGGGCAAAGGAGAAGCCCCAGCAAGATGGTAGGAGGGGTGAACTCACGTTTAGAATCAAACCTCGTACCTACCAGAGACACTCAGAGGGCTCAAACAAACCTTGTGCACACCAGGACCCAGAGACCCCACAGAGACTGAGACAGAACTGTGTTTGAGTGTCTCCTGTGGAGGTATAGGTCAGCAGCGCACTGCCTCAGGGGCAGGGGCTTTGGCGCAGTAGACCTGCATATGGCATAAGCCCTCTTGGAGGAGGTCCATACAGCTGCCAGTGGAAACAGTCTGACAGTGGAAACAGTGTCAGACTTTATTTTTGGGGGCTCCAAAATCACTGCAGATGGTGACTGCAGCCATGAAATTAAAAGATGCTTACTCCTTGGAAGGAAAGTTATGACCAACCTAGAGAGCATATTCAAAAGCAGAGACATTACTTTGCCAACAAAGGTCCGTCTAGTCAAGGCTATGGTTTTTCCTGTGGTCATGTATGGATGCGAGAATTGGACTGTGAAGAAAGCTGAGTGCCGAAGAATTGATGCTTTTGAACTGTGGTGATGGAGAAGACTCTTGAGAGTCCCTTGGACTGCAAGGAGATCCAACCAGTCCATTCTAAAGGAGATCAGTCCTGGGTGTTCTTTGGAAGGACTGATGCTAAAGCTGAAACTCCAGTACTTTGGCCACCTCATGCGAAGAGTTGACTCATTGGAAAAGACTCTGATGCTGGGAGGGATTGGGGGCAGGAGGAAAAGGGGACAACAGAGGATGAGATGGCTGGATGGCATCACCGACTTGATGGACGTGAGTTTGAGTGAACTCTTGGAGTTGGTGATGGACAGGGAGGCCTGGCGTGCTGCAGTTCATGGGGTCGCAAAGAGTCGGACACGACTGAGCGACTGAACTGAACTGAATTGAACAGCCGCCAGGACTTACACAGGACTGGGGAAACAGATTCTTGGAGGGCACAAACAAAACCTTGTGTGCACCAAGACCTAGGAGAAAGGAGCAGTGACCCCACAAGAGACTGACCTAGACTTGCCCATGAGTATCCAGGAGTCTCTGGCGGAGGCGTGGGTCAGCAGTGGCCTGCTGCAGGGTTGGGGGCACTGAGTGCAGCAATGCCTGCATGGGATCTTTTGAAGGAGTTTGCCGTTATCTTCATTACCTCCACCATAGTTTGGCCTCAGGTCAAATGAGCTCCACCTATCAATAGAAAATTAGATGAAAGATTTACTGAGCATGGCCTCACCCATCAGAACAAGACCCAGTTTCAGTATCTCCCATCAGGAAGCTTCCATAAGCCTCTTATCCTTCTCATCAGAGGGCAGACAGAATGAAAACCACAATCTCAGAGAACTAACCAATCTGATCACAGCCTTGTCTAAGTCAATGAAACTATGAGCCATGCTGTGAAGGGCCACCCAAAACGGAAGGGTCAGGGTAAAGAGTTCTGACAAAATGTGGCCCACTGGAGAAGGGAATGGCAAACCATTTCAATATTCTTGCCTTGAGGACCCCATGAACAGTATGAAAAGGCAGGAAGATAGGACACTGAAAGATGAACTCCCCAGGTCAATGGGTGCTAAATATGCTACTGGAGATCAGTGGAGAAATAACTCCAGAAAGAATGAAGGGATGGGGCCAAAGCAAAAACAACACCCAGTTGTGGATGTGACTTGTGATGGATAAAGTCTGATGCTATAAAGAGCAATATTGCATAGGAACCTGGAATGTTAGGTCCATGAATCAGGGCAAATTGGAAGTGGTCAAACAGGAGATGGCAAGAGTGAACATTGACATTTTAGGAATCAGCAAACTAAAATGGACTGGAAAGGGTGAATTTAACTTAGATGACCATTATATATACAACTGTGGGCAAGAATCCCATAGAAGAAATGGAGTAGCCATCGTAGTCAACAAAAGAGTCTGAAATGCAGTACTTGGATGCAATCTCAAAAATGACAGAATGATCTCTGTTCTGTTCCAAGGCAAACCATTCAGTATCAGAGTAATCCAAGTCTATGCCCCAAGCAGTAATGTTGAAGAAGCTGAAGGTGAAAAGTTCTATGAGGACCTACAAGATCTTCTAGAACTAACACACAAAAAAGATGTCCTTTTCATTATAGGGGACTAGAATGCAAAAGTAGGAAGTCAAGAAACACCTGGAGTAACAGGCAAATTTGGCCTTGGAGTACAGAATGAAGCAGGGCAAAGGCTAATAGAGTTCTGCCAAGAGAATGCACTGGTCATAGCAAACACCCTCTTCCAACAACACAAGAGAAGACTCTACACATGGACATCACCAGATAGTCAATACTGAAATCAGATTGATTATATTCTTTGCAGCCAAAGGTGAAGAAGCTCTATACAGTCAGCAAAAACAAGACCAGGAGCTGACTGAGGCTCAGATCATGAACTTCTTATTGCCAAATTCAGACTTAAATTGAAGAAAGTAGGGAAAACCACTAGACCATTCAGGTATGACCTAAATCAAATCCCTAACCATTATACAGTGGAAATGACGAATAGATTCAAGGGATTAGATATAATAGACAGGGTGCCTGAAGAACTATGGACAGAGGTTCATGACATTCTACGGGAGGCAGGAATCAAGACCATCTCTAGGAAAAAGAAATGCAAAAAGGCAAAATGGTTGTCTGAGGAGGCCTTACAAATAGCTGTGAAAAGAGAAGTGAAAGACAGAGAAGAAAAGGAAAGATATACCCATTTGAATTCAGAGTTTCAAAGAATAGCAAGGAGAGATAAGAAAGCCTTCCTCAGTGATCAGTGCAAAGAAATAGAGGAAAACAATAGCATGGGAAAGACTAGTGATCTCTTCAAGAAAATTAGAGATACCAAGCGAATATTTCATGCAAAGATGAGCACAATAAAGGACAGATATGGTATGGACCTAACAGAAGCAGAAGATGTTAAGAAGAGGTGGCAAGAATACACAAAAGATCTATACAAAAAAGATCTTCATGACCCAGATAGCCATAATGGTGTGATCACTCATCTAGAGCCAGATATCCTGGAATATGAAGTCAAGTGGGCCTTAGGAAGCATCACTATGAACAAAGCTAGTGGAGGTGATGGAATTCCAGTTAAGCTATTTCAAATCCTAAAAGATGATGCTGTGAAAGTGCTTCACTCAAGATGCCAGCAAATTTGGAAAACTCAGTAGTGGCCACAGGACTGAAAAAGATCAGTTTTCATTCCAATCCCAAAGAAAGGCAATGCCAAAGAATGCTCAAACTACTACACAATTGCACTCATCTCACATGATACCAAAGTAATTCTCAAAATTCTCCATGCCAGGCTTCAACAGTACGTGAACCATGAACTTCCAAATGTTCAAGCTGGATTTGGAAAAGGCAGAGAAACCAGAGATCAAATTTCCAATCACTGTTGGATCATGGAAAAAGTGAAAGAGTTCCAGAAAAACATCTACTTCTGCTTTATTGACTATGCCAAAGCCTTTGACTGTGTGGATCACAAGAAACTGTGGAAAATTCTTCAAAAGATGGGAATGCCAGACCACCTGACCTGCCTCTTGAGAAATCTGTATGCAGGTCAGGAAGAAACAGTTAGAATTGGACATGGAACAACAGACTGGTTCCAAATCAGGAAAGGAGTATGTCAAGGCTGTATATTGTCATCCTGCTTATTTAACTTATATGCAGAGTACATCATGAGAAATGCTGGACCGGATGAAGCACAAGCTGGAATCAAGATTGCCGGGAGAAATATCAATCACCTCAGATATGCAGATGACACCACCCTTATGGCAGAAAGTGAAGAAGAACTAAAGATCCTCTTGATGAAAGTGAAAGATTAGAGTGAAAAAATTGGCTTAAAACTCAAGATTCAGAAAACTAAGATCATGGCAGCTGGTCTCATCACTTCATGGCAAATAGATGGGGAAACAATGGAAACAGTGAGAGACTTTATTTTGGGGGGCTCCAAAATCACTGCAGATGGTGACTGCAGCCATGAAATTAAAAGATGCTTGCTCCTTGGAAGAAAAGTTATGACCCACCTGGACAGCATATTAAAAAGCAGAGACATTACTTTGCCAACAAAGGTCCATCTAGTCAAAGCTTTGATTTTTCCAGTAGTCATTACTGGATTTGACAGTGGGAGTATAAAGAAAGCTGAGTGCCGAAGAATTGATATTTTTGAACTGTGGTGTTGGAGCAGACTCTTGAGAGTCCCTTGGACTGTAAGGAGATCCAACCAGTCCATGCTAAAGCAAATCAGTCTTGAATATTCATTGGAAGGATTGACACTGATGCTGAAACTCCAAAACTTTGGCCACCTGATGCAAAGAACTGACTCATTTGAAAAAACTCTGATGCTGGGAAAGATTGAAGGTTGGGGGAAAAGGGGCCAACAGAGGATGAGATAGTTGGATGGCATCACCGACTCAATGGACATGAGTTTGAGTAGGCTCTGGGAGTTGGTGATGGACAGGGAGGTCTGGTGTGCTGCAGTCCATGGAGTCACAGAGAGTCAGACATGACTGAGCAACTGAAATGAACTGAACTGAACTGGAATTCGGGATTTGGAAAGTATCAGATGGCCTCCCTGTTCTGGAATAAGTTTTATTAGTATCAAAGTGATTTAGAATCATTTTCCCTCAATTATCTCTTTTTGTCCAGATCGCATCAGCCGTCATTACACACGGAACCTAACCTCGACTGCTATTTATGATGTGGCTGGGCATGGTGAACCCATCCATCTCCCCAGCCCATTCTCCCCTGCCTTGTGGACTTATATGTGTGTGCAGGGAAGGCTAAACTCCTTCCCTCTGGTTTCCTTTTAAAAAAAAAAATGTATTTATTTATTTGGCTGAGCCGAGTCTTAGCTGCAACATGTGGGATCTATTTCCAGACCAGGGATTTAACCTGGGCCCTCTGCACTGGGAGTGTGGAGTACTAGCCACTGGACCACCAGGAATGTCCCTGGTGTCCTTCTTTCCCATAGATGCCACGTGGCCAAGTGCTGCTGCTTCCACCCAACTCTTTTCCAGTTCTCACCACCTTCCCTATGGCTGGGGCCTTCCGTTTGGCAGGGTTCCTGCCATGCTGGATGGGTTCAGATGGCATCGTGCTCCTTCCACCAGGCTGGGACAAGAGTTCCAGTTCTTTCCAACTCAAGGTGGAAGGACATTTTTGTGTCATTTTCATGATAGATCTTTCAACCAAACTTAAAGCTAAAATATTACTCTGCTGCTGCTGATGATGCTGCTGCTGCTAAGTCGTGTCAGTCATGTTCAGCTCTGTGCGACCCCATAGGCAGCAGCCCACCAGGCTCCTCTGTCTCTGGGAGTCTCCAGGCAAGAATACTGGAGTGGGTTGCCATTTCCTTCTCCATTACCCTGATAAGTCAATTTTTATAACTCTCACTAAGGACCTGACACAGAATAAGTTCACTCCTGAACACCATCTAAGTTCAGGCTCAGGAAATGAGGCAAAATTGTTCAGGTGTCTGGGGTGTGGGGCTCTGATTGTCAGGCCCTCAGTTTCCTTTTTTCTCTCTCAAGGAGCCTGGAACCTTTTTATAGTTGGAACTTTCCTTGGGGGTCCTCCTTGGCAACCCAAGTGCCCATGTGTATACAAAACTCTCATCAGCAGCATTTTTAATCACATGAAGACCTGTTGGGGCTCATACAGATCTTTTCTAGGTCAAACTCAGTATATTGTATTTTTGGAAAAATGAAGATATTCATTGTAATTATGTTTTGGAGGCAGGAATTGTTTATTTTCTAAATGCCTTAATGTATTTTCTACACTTAAAAAAATAGGACAAAGTGAGATTTGAAGAAGACAGCAGATGTTTACTGTTAAACCTGGAGATATTTCTCAATCCCTTTTACTGTCACTCCTCTCACTTAAGAATCTGTACAGTGAGAGTCATGTTTTCCGAGGCCCTGAAGTGTCTTAAAGTTTTCCCTATTGGTCATTGCTTAAATGAACACCCAGGGGGGCTATTTTACAGATTCTCAGTTCAGTTCAGTCGCTCAGTCATGTCCGACTCTTTGCAACCCCACGAATCGAAGCACGCCAGGCCTCCCTGTCCATCACCAACTCCTGGAGTTCACTCAAACTCACGTGCATCGAGTCGGTGATGCCATCCAGCCATCTCATCCTCTATCGTCCCCTTCTCCTCCTGCCCTCAGTCTTTCCCAGCATCAAGGTCTTTTCCAATGAGTTGGCTCTTTGCATCAGGTGGCCAAAGTACTGGAGTTTCAGCTTTAGCATCAGTCCTTCCAAAGAACACCCAGGACTGATCTCCTTTAGAATGGACTGGTTGGATCTCCTTGCAGTCCAAGGGGTTCTCAAGAGTTTTCTCCAACACCACAGTTCAAAAGCATCAATTCTTCGGCTCTCAGCTTTCTTTATAGTCCAACTTTCACATCCATACATGACCACAGGAAAAACCATAGCCTTTACAGATCCTGCTGCTAAGTCGCTTCAGTTGTGTCCGACTCTGTGCGACCCCATAGACGGCAGCCCACCAGGCTCCCCCGTCCCTGGGATTCTCCAGGCAAGAACACTGGGGTGAGTTGCCATTTCCTTCTTCAATGCATGAAAGTGAAAAGTGAAAGGGAAGTCGCTCAGGCATGTCTGACTCTTAGCGACCCCATGGACTGCAGCCCACCAGGCTCCTCTGTCCATGGGATTTTCCAGGCAAGAGTACTGGAGTGGGGTGCCATTGCCTTCCCCGTTACAGATCCTAGGATAGCAAATGGGTCCCTTTCTTTCTCTGTATTCCATATGTCTTCTTGGGTCCTGGCTTTGGGGGCTGAGCTCAAGTCCTCCGCCAGGCTGAGGGAAAGCAGACAAAGCTCTGGGTGCCTCAACTCTAAGGGAAAAGGACATCCTACTGGAGACTAGGGTGCAGCCATGGGAGCTGGGAAGACTGAACATCATTTGGCTGAGTCAATACACGAGCAAACCTGATATTGGAATGGATTCTCTTGATTGATACATACTGATAAAAATCTTGGTGGAGGCTGTGGGAGGAGAGGGAAAAGATTTAAGATCTGAGTAGAAAGAGTTTAAAAACAGATTCAGATTCATTACAGTTGCTGGTGGAGACTCTTAATGATTCAAAGTGTTTCTTTGGGTCAGAGAGTCACGGGGCTTTTTAAAATTGAACTTTTTTTTTTTTAATTACAAAAAAACGAATTAGCAGATTCCCCCAAAATATGAATTGGGCTTTGGCAGGAAACTGCTTCTTCCTGCCATCAGAGAGTCATGCGAGACTCAAAATGGCAAACATCTGTTTGACGGGCATCCTGACCTTGGCTTAGCAGAGAACTCAGAAGAAACAGCATCACTATTCAATGTATATTTTCATTTGAGACAGCAAGTATGGTGTGTAGCAGTGTGACCAAGTGTTAAGAACAGAGCAGCTATTTAGTAAATATTTATTAGGACACACCTAGGACTCAAATAGCTCAACTTCACACAGACACTGGGATAAAATTTCACGGTGTGTTGTGTATTCTGTACCTTACTGTGGTTCTTTCTTGTGCAGGTTAGAATTTGGTGGGTAATTAAATGCATGTAATACAAGCCACTGGGCTTCCCTGGTGGCTCAGCAGTAAAGAACCTGCCTGCCAATGCAAGAGATGTGGGTTCAATCCCTGGGTTGGGAAGATCCCCTGGAGTAGGAAATGGCAACCCACTTCAGTATTCTTGCCTGGAAAATCCCATGGACAGAAAGAAGCCTGGCAGACTACAGTCCATGAGATCACAAAGAGTCTGATACAACTTAGCAACTGAGTATGAATACACACCACTGGGCAAGGTTAAGCCTAGTTCACGATCATGCATGTGAACTAGACAGGCAGTCATGCGTTCCTTTTGACTCTTTACTTAGTTCCTCCTTACTCATTGGGCTTCCCTTGTGGCTCAGCTGGTAAAGAATCTGCCTGCAATGCAGGAGACCTGAGTTCAATCCCTGGGTTGGGAAGATCCCCTGGAGAAGGGAAAGGCTACCCACTCCAGTATTCTGGCCTGGAGAATTCCATGGGCTGTATAGTCCACGGGATCGCAAAGAGTTGGACAAGACTGAGCAGCTATCACTTTCACTTACTCATTAACATATTAGCAGACCTTTCCAGGGTGCTTGTATTAAGATTAAAATCATAAAAATAGTCTGAAATTCATGAATGTATGTTTGCTCTTGTAAACCTTATGTCAGATACTTTTCAGAATTAATAATTTTTCAGAATTTTATATAAGTAAAATGGTAGATTTATAATATATAATATCCCCAGCAGGTACTAGGGTGATGTTTTTTAATAAAGCATTTAAGTATTTTTGGCACTAGGTGGATATGTATGAACATAGACACTGATTGTGATAAAGACTATAAGTAACCTGACATCACTTCATGGCAGGCATTCTTGCCAAATGAATTATGAAAAAGATTCAGTTTTCAAAGACTTAAAGAATGTTCACAATTTTAAGTCAAGGAATGGTAGACTTAACATTCACTATGACCGATATAGTTTATTACTTCATACAGATATTGAAATAAAAGTTTACAAAACATGTTGCCAGGAACATATTCACCTTTGCTGTGACTATTTCATCAGATTACCTAGAAAACAGTTTTGACTTTTCCCTACAAACAAGCCTAATTAGAGGAAAATCAGCCCCACCAGCCACTGCAGATCTTCTGCCATTTGTGTTTGGAGTCTTTGCCTGGGCTTCGAGGTTGGCATTCTATTGGCATCACTCTGCTGGTTGACTTCTCATCAACTGTCATGTGAAGTGGGAAATAGAATTCCATCAGAGCCACACTAACGCTTCTGAATTCGAGCCAGGAAGTATTTTATTTGATGCACGAAACAACATAAAGCCGACATCCTGGCCCATGTGCCCCGTGGCGTCCACATCAGTGGCCGGGTGGAGAGCAGGGGCAGGATGGAGCTATGGATGAGATGGTGCATGTAACCACGCTGCTCTTGTTTCTGTTATCTCATGCGCTCCAGATTTCTTCACAGCCTAGGACCTCTGTGCTTTCTGCTCCCTCTTCTTGGAACACACTTCTTGTGACTTCTGAAGAGCTAATCCCTTCTTTTCATTTAGGCATCTCCTAACAGTACCTCCTGTGACAGACGTTCCTTGACCACCCTATTTAATGCTGTCCAACTCCAGTGACTCTTTATAATGTTACCATATTTTATTTTCTTCAAAGCATTTCTATGAGATGACCCTGCTGTTTGTTTACGTATTTACTTGTTCATCCTTTTTCTCCTTCAGAGTAAAAACTTTTCACACTCATTGTCAGGATGTTTAGTCCCTGGCATATGAAAGGGCTCACTAAACATTTGTTGAACGCATGAATGCTCCCTGCAATGTCACTAGTTCCCCCACTTTAGGTTGCCTCCTTCTCCCATTCCAACATCCCAATGTGCCTTTTGTGACAAATGTCCCAGAAGAAAAAATATTGCAAATGTGGGAAACGTGATAGAGCATGAAGTGGGGTAGAATATAAATTAGCTTCATAAACTGTGAATCATAAATCATGGTTCCATCTGTTCTGTGACAGAGTGAAAACAGCAAAAATTTTCCACAAGATAGGAACTGAAAACAGAGAGAAGCCATGAGTTTGGACTCATGGAAAGCCTATTACTATATTTTCATTATCATCTTTCTCCCATGCTCCTCAGCAACAGTTTTGGTCATACTATGCCCTTCTGAAACAAGCCCAGGAATTTATTCATAGTAAAAATTGGTTCCTTCCAATCTACAAGCTTGTACCCCTTAACTCCAGACCAGACACCTAGAAGCCATTCAACAAATATTTGAGGGCTATCAATGGTAAATTCCACTGTTACAGATTTCTTCTTCCAAGTTAATTACTTATTTTTTATAAAACAAAAGATTCTTTAAAACAGATAACCTACAGAAGAAAGTCCATTCATTTATAGTCTAGTATTAAATGATAAGCCTCCATGAAAGATTTGATGGGGTATGGAGCACTAAACAGTTTTTAAAGCATGAGTCACGACTTGAGCAGGAGAGGCCTGGGTGAGGCATGGTCACGGGCAGCAAAAGGGCACAGGGTGTGCTGAGAAAGGATGAGACATTCAGGGGGACAGAGGAATGAAGAAGGGTTTCTAAGACAACTGGTTCACATTAAAATTTTGCCTAAGGCCAACATGGTGGAGGAGGATGTTCTGGGAGACTTGGTGCCTTCAGATTATGTCTACTGGCTAAAAGCGTGGTGAAGACAGGAGGTCACCAGGACATCCTGGGGCTGAAAAAACCATAGTTTTATCTTGGGGAAATTAAATTAAAATGAACATCAATACACAGATTGACATTTCTGACAGGCTGCCCAAGAAGTTGATGGCAGTGACCACCTCTGGGGAATGAAAATGAGGGATGGTAGGGTTGCCGGTCAGTCTGCAGAGTTTTGTTTTCCTCTCTATAACTTTTTGTAGAATTTTAATTTTTCCCCATGACATGTAATTTGTTTCACAATTACAAATCTTTAAAAAATCAATATCTTTTAAAGACTTTACCATGTTATGTTAACTGAATGAAAATGAATATCACAGCAATTGTACGTAATAATAGTAGGGGGGCTTCATGACAGGGTTCAAAGAAACATTTTTTGGTGAATTTCATTTATTTATCATTCTTTTTGACTGCGCTGGGGCTTCACTGCTGTGCACACAAAGCTCTCTCTAGTTTTGGCAAGAGGGGGCTAGTCTCCAGTTGTGGCGCACAGGCTTAGTTGCCCGGAAACATGCTGAATCTTCCTGGACCAGGGATCAAACCCATATCTCCTGCATTGGCAGGCAGATTCTTAACCACTGGACCCCCCAGGGAAATCCTAACATATTAATACAAGAAGAAAACCCTTGCATTCATAAAACACTGTTCGTGTATAGTTTTCAGTCTTCTGTGCTGAATGTTGCTCAGTCCCTCAAGACACTGTTAGAGCTCCAGGAAGAGACTCAGCAGTAGCTCTAGAACTCAGACCCTCAGGTTTAAAATTCTCTGACATAATACCTCCTGCTCAACTCCATCTACTCTTCTTGTGACTTAGTCTCCTTTTTTTTGTCCCTCTCTTATTACCAATTAGACTGCTGTCTCTCAGAGTGTTTTTAATTTAAGCCCTGCAAGACCAGAATTGACTGTAGCTATGCTGTACTCAGGCTAGCAATAGTTTCCTAGACTTATTCGCTCCCTGTATCTTTATCATAAAATGAAATCACCTGAGGTCACATGCAAATCCATGTGATCTTTCCAACCTGAAAGCGTCTAACACATAACTCCTGTACTTAAAAAATCCAAATACTACTTCATTACATTGATAATACACTGAATAAATTTTCAAGTTTTCATACACAGTCCTACTTCATCTCTAGCAAAGAGAGGTGTACAGTAAAGTACACAAACGTACAACCACATGTAGAGGATATATTGTTGTTGTTCAGTTACTAAATCTTGTCTGACTCTTTTTGACCCAATGAACTGCAGCACACCAAGCTTCCCTGTCTTTCATCACCTCCTGGAGTTGGCTCAAACTCATGCCCATTGAGTTGGTGATGCCATCCAACCATCTCATCCTCTGTCATCCCCTTCTCTTCCCGTCTTCAATTTTTCCCAGCATCAGGGTCTTTTCCAATCAGTTGTCTCTTTGCATCAGGTGGCCAAAGCATCAGCGCTTCAGCTTCAGTATCAGTCCTGATGAATATTCAGGGTTGATTTCCTTTAGGATTGACTGGTTTGATCTTGCTGTTCTAAGGGACTTACGTGACAATGTAAGTCAGACTTCCCTGTTGTGATCCCTTCCTATAATGGAAAGGGCTGTTTAAGTCACAATTACATGCAGGGAAATAAGACTTGCACCACAATTGGTAGGTATGATCTATAGATGTTGGGAATGCAAGCTTTTTCCAAGTATCTGCTTCTGGAACAGCATGCCTTGTTTCATCTAAAAGACAAAAAGTGAGCAGGCCACTATGGCTTTACCCAAGCATTAGTCAAATGCTTTGGATAACTGTAATTTGTATAAGAGAAGAATTGTACACAGCTGCAGTGATATGGCAACCCACTCCAATGTTCTTGCCTGGAGAATCCCAGGCATGAGGGAGCCTGGTGGGCTGCCGTCTATGGGGTCGCACAGAATTGGACACGACTGAAGTGACTTAGCAGCAGCAGCAGTGATATTAGAGTTGCCCTAAAAAATTTGGGGAGTTTTCCTTTACATTTTCTACTCTTATGATTTTGAAAAGGCAGGCGACTTTCATGGGGGAGAGCTGTGGAAGTGACCTTATTTGAAGCAGCAGAAGGATCATAGAGATGGTTGAGCAGGCTCTGTGTTGTTGTTTTTTTTTTTTTTCAGTGTCCACACAGTTAACACTTGTTTGATTTCCTTGAAATTGAAGTAAGTTACAACCACTTCCCTGGCCTTATAAGAGTAATTTGTTGCTGAAGAACTCCTTGCAGGCAGACTTCTTATAGGTAAAAAAATGGACTATCCATTGAAATTATTAATGCACGGTTACTTTAAAAATGAACAAAGACTGTGTATTACTGAACCTTGGTAGAGAAATCTGTCTACCAAACATAAGAAATTTCCCCTTTACCGAGAAGGCCTGTGCTCTGCCATGTTGTATGAAAGGGGCAGTTTCCAAAGAGGTGGTGTCCAGACAGAGGCAGTCCTTCCTCCCATGAGGAATGTGTGACCACGTGATCATTTCTTGACAATAAAAGTTGTAGCTGTATGCATGACTTCTGGGCTGGAGTTTTAAGAAGAGATGTACATTTTCCAATGTACTTGTCTCCAGGATTCCACTGGATACAGAGTACACTGAGGCTTTAGGGGCTGCCTGGGAAATCCCATGGACGGAGGAGCCTCGTAGGCTACAGTCCATGGGGTCGCTAAGAGTCAGACATGACTGAGCGACTTCACTTTCACTTTTCACTTTAATGCATTGGAGAAGGAAATGGCAACCCACTCCAGTGTTCTTGCCTGGAGAATCCCAGGGACAGAGGAGCCTGGTGGGCTTTTGTCTATGGGGTCGCACAGAGTCGGACACGACTGACACGACTTAGCAGCAGCAGCAGCAGCAGTAGCCAAAGGAAGCCTGGATCCCTGAATCACCATGAGGCAAGAAGCTTCAGGTCAACCAGAAATACCTACATTGAACTATTTCTCAGCAAGGAAAAAAAAAAACAAAAAAAACCCAACACCTGTATTGTGCAAAGCCACTGAAATGTGGAGTTTATTTATCCCCCTAGTTTGAGGATCAGGATACTTGTTCTGTGAAATCCCAGATAGTAAATATTTCAGGCTTTTGGGGAAAAATATGGTCTATATCTCATGTTTTTCTTTTTTTAGCTGAAAAAAAATGCAATTTTTTCCAGTTTTTTCAGGTATAACTGGCATATAACATTGTAAATTTAAAGTGTATAACATGATGGTTTGATACATATATACTTATATATATGTATCTTCTTTTTTATAACCCTATGAAAATGTAAAAATCATTCTTGGCTCACAGGCTACAAAAGACAGCTACAGGCTTAACTAAAATAAACTTTTAAGACAAAACAACAGCAAAAGCTCACACAACAAAACAATATCAACAGTACATGAGCTATTACTCCTGTTGACTGTAGAGAAGACCTTTAGGCCACTTGAGCCAACCATTTCAACATGAGGATGGCTACCTGTGGTTATACCTTGTGGGGCCCAAGTGTTCCCAAGGCACAGACAATCCAAATTGGTTCTCATAAATGCAAAGAATGTCTCCAAAGTTGAAGTTGGAGTAGTATATCAAACTACTAAAAGAGTTGAAATCTCATAACTGAATTGGTATACCTAAGGATATGAATGGATTATGGCTTCCTTTCCCACCATCTTGCTTTGTTATCATACAGCACTTCTTCCACCACTCTTTAGTTTTGTTTCCTGTGCTCCTGTTACTGTGGTCTCCAAACAGTAGATCAAGATCAACTAGCAGATCTTGAAGCTCCACATGGTAAGATTCCAAGATGGTGTCTCCATTTCACAGACATGTTACCTTCACAGCCCGGGTTTCCCAGGTGGTTGGTGGGGCTGTCAGCCCTGGCACCTTCCATTCCACCCAGGTCCTTGTCTCAGTTAGCACAGAACCCAAGACCATTCAGCTTTCAGGAAAATCAACATCCAACAATAGGATGAGTTATTCAATGAGACTCTTCTGCAGCAACTCCCATGAAGATTTCAAAGAATTTCCAATGGTGTGAGAAAAAACTTGTGGAAGAATATTAAATGAAAAGAGCAGAATTGAAAATTACAGGTTTAATATGATCCAAACTGTCTAAATGGGTGTTCATTGGAAGGACTGATGCTGAAGCTGAAACTCCAATTCTTTGACCACCTCATGCAAAGAGTTGACTCATTGGAAAAGACTCTGATGCTGGGAGGGATTGGGGGCAGGAGGAGAAGGGGACAACAGAGGATGAGATCACTGGATGGCATCACTGACTCAATGGACATGAGTTTGAGTGAACTCCGGGAGTTGGTGATGGACAGGGAGCCCTGGCGTGCTGAGATTCGTGGGGTTGAAAGGAGTCGGACATGACTGAGCGACTGAACTGAACTGAACTGAAACTGTCTAAAAACAAAAACTTGAAGGAAATACACCAAAATGTTAGCAGTGGTTTTCCTGGGTGGTAGATTATGAATGATTAAAAAATAATAATTCTGTTCTATGCTTTTCTGAAAATATATACAAATGGGCCTATGTTATTTTTCAAAAAGATCAACAAAATTAATGGTAGTTCTTGCTACAAAGTCTTTGGAGAGCTCTGCTCTGCAGAGTGAGTTCCCAGCCCGAGTCTTGCTCTCTGAGAGTTTTTGCTCTGAGAAGTTCTTAGGGGACCCTGAAGCCCATGTTCAGATCAGGAACAGGAAAGGGAAGAGGAGAGTGAAGGACAGAGTTCTGAATATTAGGGAACATGAGATTTGAACCAGAGGAGATCTGGAGGCCCAAAGCAATGTTTGTTTGGTGAGCTGTTTCTTATCCAGTGTCTTATCCCCAAATATGCTCTGTCCACTCTGGTTGTTATCCATCTCTCCTTGGTACTCCACAAGTCCTGGCACAGGAAGTGAAGCAAGAAAGGCTTGCAGGTCAAGGCTGTCCCCTCATTCTCACCCTTCCATGAGGGGGTGAGAGCAGAAGCCTCCCACACTCTCTTCTTGTGACCCCAGCCCTGCAGTGCAGACCGTCCTTACTGTCCCTTATCTTTCTCAAATGATCATTGCAGGGTTATGCTGTGATAGCCCCACACAGGTTATTTCGTTTGCACACATGCTTGCGTATGCCTGTGCTCCCTCCTTGATCCTCTGCTGCGCACATGGTTATGCAGAACACCTGTTCGTTCAGCTAGTCAGCAGATTGCCCTGGAGGTACCAGGGTACAAAAGAAGCCAGATAGAAAAAGGTCCTTTGCTCTTGCAACTGACTTTCCACTATGGAGATAGACAGTAGCAAATACACACATGCTGTAATGTAGGGTAGTGCTGCAAAGAAAAACAGGCTGAGGAAGAGGCCATTGAGCTGGGGTGAAAGGTGTCTTTAGATACATTGGTCGGAGAAGGCTTCTCTGTGGAGGCTCCATTTTACCAGAGACTTTGATGCAATGAGTGAACTAGCAAAGTGCAGTGTGGGGATATGTGTTCTGGCTAAGGGAAGAGTAAGCACAAAGGTCTTGAGTCAGGAACAAGCTTGCATCCTGTCCTCAAGTTGTTCCCATTCTAGTGAATCAGACATATCAGTAAACAGGAAATTGCAATATTGTGTGAGAGACATTTATCATTCCATGTTTATAACTAAGTTTTATTGCCTTTAAAATGTATATTATCTCAAAAAATATATGCTATCTCTTTCTGGCTTACTTCACTCTATATGATAGTCTCTGGAGTCATCCATATCTCTACAAATGACCCAGTTTCATTCCTTTTTATGACTGAGTAATAGTCCATTGTCGGAGAAGGCAATGGCACCCCACTCCAGTACTCTGGCCTGGAAAATCCCATGGATGGAGGAGCCTGGAAGGCTGCAGTCCATGGGGTCGCTGGGGGTCGGACACGACTGAGCGACTTCACTTTCACTTTTCACTTTCATGCATTGGAGAAGGAAATGGCAACCCACTCCAGTGTTCTTGCCTGGAGAATCCCAGGGACGGGGAAGCCTGGTGGGCTGCCGTCTTTGAGGTCACACAGAGTTGGACACAACTGAAGTGACTTAGCAATAGCAAAATAGTCCATTGTATATATGTGCCACATCTTCTTTATCTATTAACACATATATGTGGAATCTAGACAGATGGTGCCCTTGACCCTATTTCCAGGGCAGGCAGGGATAGAGTTTCAGACTTAGAGAATGGACATGTGGACCCAGGAAGGAGGGAAAGGGTGAGATGAATTAGGAGACTGGCATTGACATATGTACATTTCCATGTGTAAAACAGATAGCTACTGGGAAGCTGCTGTATAACTTAGAAGGTCAGCTTAGTGCTCTGTGATGACCTAGAAGGGTGGGATGGGGTGGGTCTTGGAGGGAGGTCCAGGTTAGCTGTTTTACTTTGCTATGAGGCAGAAACTATCATAACATTGTAAAGCAATTGTACTGCAATGAAAAGTATATTATCTATTGTCTGTGCCCCCAGTTGGAGAAGGAAATGGCAACCCACTCCGGTATTCTTGCTTGGAGAATCCCATGGACAGAGGAGCCTGATGGGCTGCTGTCCATGGGGTCGCACAGAGTCAGACATGACTGAAGCGACTTAGTATGCATGCATGCATTGGAGAAGGAAATGGCAACCTACTCCAGTGTTCTTGCCTGGAGAATCCCAGGGACAGAAGAGCCTGGTGGACTACTGTCTATGGGGTCACACAGAGTTGGACACGACTGAAGCAACTCAGCAGCAGCAGCAGCAGTGCCCCCAATAGAAAATAAACTCCGTGAGGGTGGGGATTTTTGCTTTTTTTGTTGTTGTTGTTCACAACAGTATCTCCAAGTCCTGAAACAGCTACAGGCACATAGTAGATGCTGTTGTTGTTTAGTTGCTAAGTTACATCTGACTCTGTGCGACCCCATGGACTATACAGTCTGCCAGACTCCTCTGCCCATGGGATTCTCCAGGCAAGAACACTGGAGTGGGTTGCCATTTCCTTCTCCAGGGGATTTTCTCAACCCAGGGACCGAACCCGTGTCTCCTGAATTGGCAGGCAGATTCTTTACCACTGACCCACCAGGGAAGCCCAGGTAGGCACTCAGTATTGTTTAAATGGAAGAAAGAATCCCACACTTGCCCCCTTTCCCCCAGTTTCCCTCCCTGGAGGCAACCACTGTTATTAGGCTTTGGGAGGAGTGTGCTATTTAAGTGGACCACCACACCCTCCACCCAGCTTTCAGGTGAGTCTCTGCTTTTGCCAGGAGGTGGAGGGTGCTGCCCTCCCCACAGCTGTCACATTAGCTACAGTAGACACAGATTCTCCTAGGCTCCTCAGGACCTGGGTGCCCTTCCTGACTGTGGAGCACAGGAGATATTAATAATCAGGCAACTCAGGCATCCTGAATTCAGGCTTCTATGAGAACTTGGCACTTGGGAAAGACTATGTCCACTGCCCTAGGCACTGAGGACCACTCCTTCAGCTTATGGTGTCTTATACACCGGACATCTGGCAGCAGTTATTCGTTCTGCATGTGAGTGTGTAAAGTCAGTGCTGGCACAGGCCTCAGTGCCCTAAATGTTGGTAGCTTTTGCTTCTGCGGTGGACTTGACGCACGATCCCTGAACAGCACCCTGGCCAGGGATCAAGCTAGGGTGTAGGAACTCAGTTCCCATCTCAGAATGGGAACTACTCCAGTATCAGATCATCCACATAGAGCCTCTGGGGGAGTCAAACAGAATTTTCCGTCATTTCCTTCGTAGACAAAAGAGGCCCCTGAATTTTATAACGGGGGCCATTTACAATTTCCAAGTATTAGGGACAGAAGAAATCAATAATTACTGAATATCCATTCTTATTAGATGAATTAGAAAATTATGGTCCAGAAAATTTAAATGTGCCCAAGACCACACAGCAAGTAAGACAGTGGTTATTTAATTAGTTTTAGAAATTAGAGCAGATTTCCTTGCCTTGAAGAACATCTTCTAAAAAGCAGTTCCTTCTGGTGCCTGCAAGGCCCCATTCAGATTTCATTCCATCTCTCTAAATCCTCTGGATCGAGTTACTGCTTCTTAGGGTTGCAAGTACCCACCACAAAGCCTAGCACTTTGTGGACACAATAAAGGTTTGTTAATAAATGGAAGAAAAAACTTAGTCACTAACACTTTGTGTGAATTGGCATTAGTTTATTGGACTTCGCTGGTGGTCCAGTGGTTAAGATTCCACCCTTCCAGTGTAGGGGACATGGGTTTGATCCCTGGTCAGGGAAGTTCTGCATCCCACATGTTGTGGTCAAAAATAAATTAATTTTTTTTAAAGATTAATTTTTTAAAAAGACTTAGTTTTTTTTTTTTTTCCTCCCCCATATAGGAATAGCATATTCGCTAATTTTAACAGTTATCACGACTTTGCCTTCTCTATTAACAGCCACAGAATTCATCCATTTGCTCAGTCCAAAGTTCTGGACTACTTCCCGTCATACGGTACATGCAATATGTCATCAAATTTGACCGTTTCTCCCTCAAAAGGTGTCCCGATCTGACTAATTCTCACATCTCCCCTGCTACTACCTGATTCAAGTCACTATCAGCTTCTATCTGGATCACTGCACTAGCTTCCTTCTGCCTCTGCTCCCTCCTGCCTCTGCTCCCTGGACACAGCAATCAGAGCAAATCCCATAAAAATGTGTCAGATCACATGACTCCTACATGGTCTGTGCCCCCCTCCCCACCTTCATCCTGGAGCCCATTCTCCCCTCTCTCAGTTTTATTGAGAGAAAATATTGCCTAAGTTTAAGGGGTACAACATAATGATTTGATGTGTGTGTACAAATCATCTGTATGTATACAGATTGCAAAATGATTGCCATTAACATGGTGATGAGAACACTTCGTATTTACTCTCTTATGAGAACACTTCATATTTATTCTCTTAGCAACTTTCAAGTATACAAGACAGTAGCATTAACTATTGTCACCATGTTGTACATTACATTCCCAGAACTTACTTTTCCTGTAACTGGCAGTTTGTATCTTTCGATCTCCTGCATCCATCTCCCTCACCCCAACCCTCCACCTCTGGCAGCGACTAATTTGCTCTTTGTCTGTATGAGTTCTTTTTTTCTTTTAGATTTCACATACAATTGAGATCACATAGTATTTGTCTTTCTCTTGACTTCTTTCTCTTAGCGTAATGCTATCAAATGAAAATAGCTCAGTCCTGTCCAACTCTTTGCAACCCCATGGACTATATAGTCCATGGAATTCTCCAGGCCAGAATCCTGGAGGGGGTAGCCTTTCCCTTCTCCAGGGGATCTTCCCAACCCAGGGATCGAACCCAGGTCTCCCACATTGCATGTGGATTCTTTACCAGCTAAGCCCAAGGGAAGCCCAAGAATACTGGAGTGGGTAGCCTATCCCTTCTCCAGGGAATCTTCCCAACCCAGGGATTGAACTGGGGTCTCCTGCATTGCAGGTGGATTCCTTACCAACTGAGCTAGGAGGGAAGTCCAGTGCTAATCAAGGTCCATCCAAATTGTTGCAAATGGCTGGACTTCCTTCTTTTTGTGACTGAATAATATTCCATAGTGTGTGTGTGTGTTTATGCCATATATTCTCTATCCATTCATCTGTTCATGGACACTTAGATTGTTTCCATGTCTTGGCTATCATAAATATCAGTGCAGTGACCCTGGAGGTACGGATATATCTTTGTGATAGTGATTTCATTTCTTTTAGATATATACCCAGAAATGTAGTTGCTGTATTATATGGTAAATCTATTTTTAATTATTTGAGCACTTCTATACTGATTTCCATGGTAGAGCACCAATTTATATTTCTCCCAATAGTGTACAAGAATTCCCATTTTTCTACATCCTCATCAACACTTATTATCTCCTATCTTTTTGATGATAGTCATTCTAACAGGTATGAGGGGATATCCTGTGAATTAATTTGCATTTCTCTGATGATCTGTGTTGCTTAGCATCTTTTCATGTTCTTGTTTGTTGTTCGAATATCTTCTTTGAGAAAATGTCTATTCAGGTTCACTGCCAATTTTTAAACTGGTTTTTCTACTGGGGCATATGGATTCATATATATTTTGGCTATTAACATCTGATAAGAATTGTGGTTTGTAAATATTTTCTCTCATCCTATATGTTGCCTTTTCATTTTGTTGATTGTTTCTTTTGCTATGTGGAAGCTTTTTAGTTTGATGTAGTCTCTTCAGTTTATTGTTTATTTTATTACTTGGGCTTTAGGTGACAAATCCAAAAAAAATCATTGCTGAGACCAGTGTCATGGAGATTTTACCCTATGCTTTCCTTTAGGAATTTTGTGGTTGCAGGTGTTACATTTAAGTCTTTAATCCATTTTGAGTTAATTTTTGTGAGTGGTGTAAGCCAGGGGCCCAGTCTCATTCTTTTGCATATGAATATCATATTTTCCCCAGTGTCATTTATTGAAGAGACTGCTTCTTCTCCATTGAGTATTCTTGGCTCCCTTGTCAAGTATTGATCGTATCCTGGGAACTTTTTGGTCTCATCTCCTATCGCTGTGTCTTTCTTCTTTGTTATTTTTGACTCAGTAAAAGATTTGTGTTTGTTTCAGTTTTATTTTCCTGTTGGATGCTGTTACTTTGAGTTTGTCTACCTCCTACAGTACCATGAGCTTACAAAGGTTATCCTATTAGTACAATTTATTGACTTCTTAGTCTTGCCATGGCTTTATGTAATTCGACTGTTTTCTACTCTGGCTGCACATTAGAATTCCCTGGGCAGTTTTAAAGAAATACCATTGTCTAGGTCTTCCCTGCAGAGATTCTGAGGTAACTGGTCCTGAGAGGTAAGCAGCTGCACAGCATCAGTATTTTTTAAAGCTCCCTGGAGGGTTTAATATGCGGTTGTAACTAAGAAGGACTTATGTAATCCTTTAAAAGAATCTCCTGAAATACGTGTTAGTATTCCTATTTTGAGCCCTGGGATGGCAGGGACTTCACACCTTTTTTTTTTCTTTTTGGTATTTTCAGTGCCTATTAGAGTGTCTGACATATAATTATTGCTCACTAAATGTTCCATCAATGAATGGGCAAACTGAGGCATTAAAGGCTTGGATACCTTATCTAAAGGTCTAGCTACCTTGTTACTAGAGGTCACACAGTAAGTGATGAGAATTATTAATGGAATCCATATCTGTTTCCAAAGCCAGCGCTCTTAGCCATATATTATACTCTCTCTTCCTAGACCCTTACCTTGTAAGAGGAGGGGCAGTGCAAGACAGAAAAGCAACACTGAAGACAGATTTTTATTTCGCCACTTTTCCTGGGGTTTTTACAAAAATACTACTTTATTAAAATGGGTTAGAATTAATATGGAAGATGTTGCTGAAATATTTGATGAGACTATATCTTTCAGGAGCAGAGTGGAGAAAAGGGCTTATAATTTTGTTTTCCCTGGACTGAACTGACCCACGGTGTATTTTAGGGTGAAAACAAAAGCTTTCTGTAACAATTCTGTTTTATAGTAATTGAACCACAAGTCATTTCTATAACAGCATAAATCTATGTTTCCCGAGATGAAAGTGTATGCCACAAACCATGGCTTGCCATTTCACATATTATCATGTGGTTAGCCTCCACGTTTAAGCTTTGGTTATCTTAATGATAGAGATTTTCCATAAAACACTGTGTGAATGGGCATGTAAGTGTGGATGTTTGTATGAAAAAGAGAAGGATTACAGAAGAAAGATGGGAAAAGAATTACATCAAGAATCAAACAATGTAGTATCCAAATACCTTTTGTTTTAGACTAAATGTTTGTGCCTCCCTCCCCACCCCCACCCCCAAATTTATGTGTTGAATCTCTAAACATCTGTGTGGTTGAATTTGGTACTGGGACCTTTAAGGAAGTAATTAAGGTTGAATGAGGTCATATACGGGAGGGTCCTGATTCAGTAGGATTAGTGTTCTAGCAAGTTATCTAGTGCCTCTTATAAAGCTTTATAAGCTGTCTTCCTGTAAACATATGGAGGAAAAACCAGGTGAGACATAGTGAGAAGATGAACTTCTACAAGCCAGGAAGAAAGTCCTCACTGGAAACTGTATCAACTGGAACCTAGATCTTGGACATCTGGCTTCTACAACTAAGAGAAAAAAACTTTGTTTTGTTTAAACCACCATCTATGGTATTTTATTATGGCAGCCCTAGCAGACTAATATACCTTTGGAGGAGTGTTGGTGGCTGTAAAGACATGAAAATATTATTTTTGTATCAAAATCACTAATACTATGCCAAAGCCTTTTATTGGAGTTTATCACCAGAATCTTAATCGGAGGGAAATTTCAGGAAATGGGGTGGAATTTACATGAATTGTTTTTTCTAGATGAAAAGAGTAGATTAGTGCCATCTATAAGTTAACTATTAAACCAGGTTAGAATATTACAGAGAGAAAATGGCTATGCAGACTCATGGGAAGCTGTGGGCAGTATTATTCCCCAGGCAGGGTGGAGATAGGTTTGGTAGGCCAAGAGGACTTTTTTTTAATAAAAAATTAATTAATATATTTTGTTCATGCTTAAAGTAATATCATCTAACCAAGCTTCTTAATTTACTTTATTTTGTATTTTGTGCCTTGAGATTTTGCACTTTTTAAAGAATATTTATTTGTTTATTTTTGGCTGTGCTGGATCTTCATTGCTGCACAGGCTTTTCTCTGGTTGTAGTGAATGGGGGCTACTCTCCAGTTGTGGTGCACAAGCTTCTCTTTGCAGTGGCTTCTCTTCTTGCATAGAATAGTCTGTAAGTTGTGTGGGCTTCAGTAGTTGTAGCGCACAGGCTTAGTTACCCTGAGGCACGTGGGATCTTCCTGGACCAGGACTGAACCTATGTCTCCTCTATTGGCAGACGGATTCTTTACCGCTGGGCCACCAGGGAAGACTTTAGTTTACCTTAAATCTTCTAGTCCTTCAACCTTCTTTTAACATATTATATTTTCTTTGTTGACCTTAACAAATCTGATTTTCCAATCTTTTGGGGCTGTCAGGATAAATTAAAGTCTGAAAAGCCCCAAATGCTGGGACAGATTACTGGGATCAGTAGTTCTTTCTGCTCTTTTGAAGACCCTCCACAACCATGAGTTTTGCAAAGATAATAACAGTGGAGAAAGGGCTGGTGAGCAGAAAGAAATTGCTTAGGTCTGTGCATTCCTGTGGTGTTTAGATTTCGGATCCTTGCCTGGAGGTGAATCCAAAGATTCAAAATATTGCAAAAGTATATGAAAATGCAGCCAATCTTCTTGCAGCTCAGCTACTGAAAACATAAAAAGTTATGACTCAAGTAGTTGAGGGTTGGACTAGTCATAGGTGATTTCAATCGATTAAAAGCTATATCCCAGATATAGCTCAACTTGACTCTGAAAGAAATACTAATGATAAGCTCCTCATCCTAACTTCCAGATAGATAAAAGGGCTTGTGTTTGCTGGAAAATAAAATGAGTAAAACAAAACTAAATATTATACTTTGGTCACCACTGTTCTTTTATATACATTATTTGGAATATAACAAAAGAATTATGAAGCACACTAAGAAATAGGAAAATGGGATATATAGTCAAAAGAAAAATTAGACAATAGAAACAGACCCATGGATTACCCAGTTACTGGCATTAATAGAACTTTAAAACAACTAATACACATATGTTTTTAAAATTTGCAGGAAAAGATGGATATAATGGTTAAAAAGATTGGGCGTTTAAGAAGAGATTTGGAAAACTCTAAAAAAAAAAACAACGAAACAAATAGAAATTCTAGAACTGGAAAATATAGCATCTGAATCAAACACTCATTAGATGGGCTTAACATTAGATTGAACACCATCAACGTGAAGCTCAGTTCAGTTCAGTTGCTCAGTCGTGTCCAACTCTTTGCAACCCCATGAAACGTAGCACGCCAGGCCTCCCTGTCCATCACTAACTCCCGGAGTTCACCCAAACCCATGTCCGTTGAGTCGTCGATGCCATCCAACCATCTAATCCTCTGTCGTCCCCTTTTCCTCCTGCCCTCAATCTTTCCCAGCATCAGGGTCTTTTCAAATGAGTCAGCTCTCTGCATCAGGTGGCCAAAATATTGGAGTTTCAGCTTCAACATCAGTCCTACCAATGAACACCCAGGACTGATCTCCTTTAGGATGGACTGGTTGGATCTCCTTGTAGTCCAGGGGACTCTCAAGAGTCTCAGTGTACCTGAAGACAGACAACCCATGTATTTATATTAATATCAGATAGTATAGGCAAGAAGCATTACCAAATGAAAGAAAGACATTTCATAATGATGAAAGGGAAAATCTTTAAGGGACAATAATGCTAAATGTATATGAACCTCAAAATATATGAAGCAAGAATGTATAGAAATAAAGCGAGAAATAGACAGTCAGAAGCATAGTTGGGGATCTTAACATACTCCTTTCTCAGTAACTGGTAGATTAAGTAGACAAAAAACGAGAAAGGACATAGAAAATCTGAACCACTCTAACTTAATTTAAATTTACATAACACTACATTAAACAACTCCAGAATACTCCTTCTTTTCAAGTGCATTTAGAATATTTACCAAGATAGAACTCATGCCAAACCATAAAAAGAAGTCTGAATAAATTCAAAAGACAGAACCTATACAGAGTATGCTCTTAGAATACAATAGAAAATAATAACAAAAAGATATCAAGAAAAATCCCCAAATATTTAGAAATGAGAAACTCTTCAAAGAAGGAATCACCAGGAAAAACATAAAAGATTTTAAACCGAATTGTAACAAATACACATATCAGAATTTGTGAAATTGAAAGACGCTTGCTCCTTGGAGCAACCTAGACAGCATTTTAAAAACCTGAGACAGCTCTTTCCCGGCTGGAACCATAGAGGGTGCAGAAGAGAAGAAAAAGAAGGTTCCTGTTGTGCCAGAAACCCTTAAGAAAAAGCGAAGAATTTCGCAGAGCTTAAGATCAAGCTACTGAGAAAGAAGTTTGCCCAAAAGATGCTTTGAAAGGCAAGGAGGAAGCTTATTTATGAAAAAGCTAAGCATTACCACAAGGAATACAGGCAGATGTACAGAACTGAAATTCGAATGGCTAGGATGGCACGAAAAGCCGGCAACTTCTATGTACCTGTGGAACCCAAATTGGCGTTTGTCATCAAGATCAGAGGTATCAACGGTGTGAGCCCAAAGGTTTGAAACGTGCTGCAGCTCCTTTGCCTCCGGCAGATCTTCAACAGCACCTTTATGAAGCTCAACAAGGCATCAATTAACATGCTGAGAATTATGGAGCCATATATTGCATGGGGGTACCCAAATCTGAAGTCTGTAAATGAATTGATCTACAAGCGTGGTTATGGCAAAATCAACAAAAAGCAAATTGCCCTGACAGACAACGCATTGATTGCTCGATCTCTTGGGAAATATGGAATCATCTGCATGGAGGATCTGATTCATAAGATCTATACCATTGGAAAACGTTTCAAAGAAACAAACAACTTCCTGTGGCCCTTTAAATTGTCTTCTCCACGAGGTAGAATGAAGAAGAAGACCACCCATTTTATAGAAGGTGGAGATGCTGGCAACAGGGAAGACCAGATCCACAGGCTTATTAGAAGGATGAACTAAGGTATCTACCAGGATTATTTTTGTAATCTGGTTAATAAACAATTGAAACAAATTGAAATAAAAAAATAAAAACCTAAGACATTACTTTGCCAACAAAGGTCCATCTAGTCAAAGCTGTGGTTTTTCCATTAGTCATGTATGGGTGTGAGAGTTGGACTATAAAGAAAGCTGAGTGCTGAAGAATTGATGCTTTTGAATTGTGGTATTGGAAAAGACTCTTGAGAGTCCCTTGGACTGCAAGGAAATCCAACCAGTCCATCCTAAAGGAAATCAGTCCTGAATATTTATTGGAAAGACTGATGCTGAAGCTGAAGCTCCAATACTTTGGCTGCCTGATGTGAAGAACTGACTCATTTGAAAAGCCCCTGATGCTGGGAAAGATTGAAGGCAGGAGGAGAAGGGGCCGACAGGAGGATGAGATGGTTGGATGGCATCACCAACTCAATGGACATGAGTTTGAGTAAGCTCTGGGAGTTGGTGACGGACAGGGAGGCCTGGCGTGCTGCAGTCCATGGGGATGCAAAGAGTTGGATACAGCTGAGTGACTGAACTGAACTGAAAGATAATTTTATATTTGTAAAGGCTTGCATTACAAAATAAAGAAGGCTTAAAAATCAGTGCTCTCATCTTCCACCTTCAAGAGCTACTAAAAGAAATGCAAATTAAACATAAAGTAAATAGAAAGAAGGAAAAAGTAAAAAACAGAAATCAATGAAATAAAAAAGTCAACAAGGCCAAAAGTTGGTTCATTGAAACAATTGATAATATTGATAAGCCTTTAACAGAAGACAGAAAAGGCAAATTATTACTGTTAGAAGTGAAATAGAAGTCTTGTTAGGGACCCTGTAGAAATAAAAATGGTAACAAGCGAGTATCATAGCCTATGTTATGCCAGTAAATCCAGTGACTTAGATGAAGTGAGCAAACTCCTGTATAACAAGAATTAGCAAAAAGAAACAGAAAATCCCACAAAGAAAATCTTCGGCCCAGATGATTTCACTGGTGAATTTTCCCAAATATTTAAGGAAGAAGTAATACATTCCCTGGAGGAGGAAATGGTAACCCACTCCAGTATTCTTGCCTGGAAAGTTTCATGGACAGAGGAGCCTGGCAGGCTATTGTCCATGGGATCACAAAGAGTAAGGCATGACTAAGTGACTGAGCACACACAAACATGAATAATACCAATTTTACACAAACCAGATCAACATTAGAGGTTGCTATTATTGCCATCAATGTGATTTTCTTGAGTCTATTTCCTCAGTTTTTAGCATCTATCTTAAAGCAAACAGAACAGAACTTTTTATAGTCTTCTAGAAAAAGTCTTAATTCAACAGGAAGTTATTTTGTAAGTCTTTTGTTTTTTCCTATCTGTGTTCTTTGACTTCATGATATTTTGTGTTTGCAAAACACTCTACATTGCTGTTGCCTCTGACTTTAATCTTTTCTAACCTTTTTACACAAAACCAATTATTCCTCTGGGACTTAAGAAGAAGGTATTCCAAGCAGTGTGATCCAAAAATTTTCAGAGTCCTATCACACCTGGTTTTCTGGTATCTTTTAATAACAAGTAAAACTTTGTTTACTTGTTTCTTCAGTTCTTTTGTATAAGCCTTTTCTGAAGAATGACAAAGAATTGTTCAGATCAAGTGTTTCCTGCTTTCATTTTGTTTCATATAATGGGCTGAGATTAAAATTTGTATAGTAAATGGAAAATTTGTGAACAATCACAATAATGGCTGGAGGAAGCTTTTTTTCCTGCCCTTCTTCAGAAATACCAAGAGGCAGTTAGACTAAATCCTTCAGAAGCGTTCTTTATTGCTGTTGTTTGATGTAGTTCCAGCCGCATCAAACACACGAGGCATCCACACTTCTCCGCCTTGAAATGACTGAGGTTGCATTTTTCAGAGACCCTAGGAACCTGGTAGTAATGACCGAAGAGTAGTCACAGTAAGAATGCCTGACCTGAGTGACTAATCATTCATAACTGACTAAATAAAGAGGGATCTGTTACACTGGACACTCCTTCTCCCTATCCATTCTTAGTTGTTGTTTTTTTTAAACTTGATTTCCGGAGTAGCCGAAAACTGATTTTTTATAGACTTCAGATAAAGGACAATTTCTGAAGGGCTGTAATATTCCACTATATTAGAGTACAGATTAAGCTGCTATAGCAGAGAGTTTAAAATACAGCAGCTTTATTTTTTATGAATTAGTTTATCTTTTGGCTGCACTGGGTCTTTGCTGCTGCAAGAAGGTCTTCTCTAGTTGGGGCAACTGGAGGCCACTCTCTAGGCATGGAGTATGGGCTTCTCATTGCGGCGGCTTCTCTTCTTGCGGAGCATGGGCTCTAGGGCATGTGGGCTCAGTAGTTGTGGGGCATGGGCTTGGTTGCCCCAAGGCATGTGGAATCTTCCCAGACCAGGGATCTAGCCCGTGTCCCTTGCATTGGCAGGTGGATTCTTAACCACTGGCCCACCAGGGAAGTCTGATAGTAGCTTTAATAGTTTTTTTTTTTTTTCTCTCTTAATGTAACAGTCAGGAGGTAGGTTGGAAATCCATGGCAAATAGGTGGCTCTGTTCCACAAGGTCAGTCTTTGTCTTATTTCTTCATCATTCCCACCTTGGGAGGCCATGTGTAGAATTTAGGAAATCTGTTGAACTTGGATGGAAAATGCTATCTTTCATTCACCTGTAAATAAGATTTAGTATTCCTTTCACTTTTGAAGGTAGACAACAACCAACAAGAATTTTTTCAGTACCTATGACTTTGCCACCAATAGTAATTACAGTTAATTTTATATCATATAATTTATTGCAAATATCTTAATATTATACCATATCACTGCTAACGGTAGACCTGTCTTCAGAGCTTGTTATTTAGTGGGTTAGTAAACATATTATATTAATGCTTCTAAACATATTTTGAGAAGTACGTTTTAATAAATTTCCCTTTTTAACCTTTATATATTTTAATATATGCATTTATAAACATTAAGAAGAACTCCATAGGTTTTACCAGATTGCCTAAGAGATCCACAGCACAAAACTGCTTAACATCTCTGCTCTGAGATGCTTCCCTGGTCCTCATGTTAGAATCTTGCTTCTCTGATCCATGTCAACCCATTCTAGTCAGAAGGAAGGGAGAAAGAAGAAGTGGGGTCAAGCATTTTCCTTATGAGAAAGCATCCCAGGGGTTGCAAGCATCCCTTCTGCTCACATTACCCTAGTGGTAATATGATCAAAAGGCCACATCTAGCCTCAAGAGATACAGGGACTGTAATATCTAGAGGCCATGTGCAGTGCTAAATATGGTGATAATGGTGGGGTGCTCTAGTGCTAAGATGAAGGGAAGGGGAATATGTTCAGAGTATAGCTAACAATCTCTCAGTTCAGTTAAGTTCAGTCACTCAGTTGTGTCCAACTCTTTGCAACCCCATGGACTGCAGCATGCCAGGCTTCCCTGTCCATCACCAACTCCCGGAGTGTACTCAAACTCATGTCCATTGAGTCGGTGATGCTATCCAACCATCTCATCCTCTGTTGTCCCCTTCTCCTCCTGCCTTCAATCCTTCCCAGCATCAGAGTCTTTTCCAATGAGTCAGTTCTTTGCATCAGGTGGCCAAAGGATCGGAGTTTCAGCTTCAGCATCAGTCCTTCCAATGAACATTCACCGATTAACTTTAGGATAGACTGGTTGGATCTCCTTGCAGTCCAAGGGACTCTCAAGAGTATTCTCCAACACCACAGTTCAAAAGCATCAATTCTTCAGCACTCAGCTTTCTTTATAGTCCAACTCTCATATCCATATATGACTACTGGAAAAACCATAGCCTTGGCTAGACGGACCTTTGTTGGCAAAGTAGTGTCACTGCTCTTTAATATGCTGTCTCAGTTCAGTTCAGTCGCTCAGTCGTGTCTGACTCTTTGCAACCCCATGAATCGCAGCACTCCAGGCCTCCCTGTCCATCACCAACTCCCGGAATTCACTCAGACTCACATCCATCGAGTCAGTGATGCCATCCAGCCATCTGATCCTCTGTCGTCCCCTTCTCCTCCTACCCCCAATCCCTTCCAGCATCAGAGTCTTTTCCAATGAGTCAACTCTTCACATCAGATGGCCAAAGTACTCAAGTATCAGCTTTAGCATCATTCCTTCCAAAGAACACCCAGGGCTGATCACCTTCAGAATGGACTGGTTGGATCTCCTTGCAGTCCAAGGGACTCTCAAGAATCTTCTCCAACACCACAGTTCAAAAGCATCAATTCTTCGGTGCTCAGCCTTCTTCACAGTCCAACTCTCACATCCGTAAAACCATAGCCTTGACTAGACGAACCTTTGTTGACAAAGTAATTCTCTGCTTTTGAATTTGCTATCTAGGTTGGTCATAACTTTCCTTCCAAGGAGTAAGCATCTTTTAATTTCATGGCTCCAGTCACCATCTGTAGTGATTTTGGAGGCCCCAAAAATAAAGTCTGCTACTGTTTCCACTGTTTCTCCATCTATTTGCCATGAAGCAATGGGACCGGATGCCATGATCTTTGTTTTCTGAATGTTGAGCTTTAAGCCAACTTTTTCACTCTCCTCTTTCACTTTCATCAAGAGGCTCTTTAGTTCTTCTTCACTTTCTGCCATAAGGGTGGTGTCATCTGCAAATCTGAGGTGATTGATATTTCTCCCGGCAATCTTGATTCTAGCTTGTGCTTCATCCAGCCCAGCATTTCTCATGATGTATTCTGCATATAAGTTAAATAAGCATGGTGACAATATACAGCCTTGACATACTCCTTTTACTCTTTGGAACCAGTCTGTTCAAACTGTTGCTTCCTGACCTGCATACAGATTTCTCAAGAGGCAGGTCAGGTGGTCTGGTATTCCCATCTCTTTCAGAATTTTCCACAGTTTATTATGATCCACACAGTCAAAGGCTTTGGCGTAGTCAATAAAGCAGAAATAGATGCTTTTCTGGAACTCTCTTGCTTATCGGATGATCCAACGGATGATGGCAATTTGATCTTTGGTTCCTCTGCCTTTTCTTAAACCAGCTTGAACATCCGGAAGTTCAGGGTTCATGTATTGTTGAAGCCTGGCTTGGAGAATTTTGAACATTACTTTACTAGCATGTGAGATGAGTGCAATTGTGTGGTAGTTTGAGCATTCTTTGGCATTGCCTTTCTTTGGGATTGGAATGAAAACTGACCTTTTCCAGTCCAATGGCCACTGCTGAGTTTTCCAAATTTGCTGGCATATTGAGTGCAGCCCTTTCACAGCATCATCTTTTAGGATTTGGAATAGCTCAACTGGAATTCCATCACCTCCACTAGCTTTGTTCGTAGTGATGCTTCCTAAGGCCCACTTGACTTCACATTCCAGGATGTCTGGCTCTAGGTGAGTGATCACACCATCGTGATTATCTGGGTCGTGAAGATCTTTCTCGTACAGTCTTCTGTGTATTCTTGCCACCTTTTCTTAGTATATTCTGCTTCTGTCAGGTCCATACCTTTTCTGTCCTTTATTATGCCCATCTTTGCATGAAGTGTTCCCTTGGTATCTCTAATTTTCTTGAAGACATCTCTAGTCTTTCCCATTCTATTGTTTTCCTATATTTCTTTGTATTGATCACTGAGGAAGGCTTTCTTATCTCTCCTTACTATTCATTGACACTCTGCACTCAAATGGGTATATCTTTCCTTTTCTACTTTGCTTTTTGCTTCTCTTCTTTTCACAGCTATTTGTAAGGCCTCCTCAGGCAGCCGTTTTGCTTTTTTTGCATTTCTTTTTCTTGGGGATGGTCTTGCTCCCTGTCTTCTGTACAATATCATGAACCTCTGTCCATAGTTCATCAGGCACTCTGTCTATCAGATCTAATCCCTTAAATCTACTCTCACTTCCATTGTATAATCATAAGGGATTTGATTTAGGTCATTCCTGAATGGTCTAGTGGTTTTCCCTACTTTCCTCAATTTTAGTCTGAATTTGGCAATAAGGAGTTCATGATCTGAGCCACAGTCAGCTCCTGGTCTTGTTTTTGTTGACTGTATAG
>NW_011494735.1:8426143-8426935 GCF_000754665.1 Bison bison bison | reverse complement strand
CTTCTCTTCTTTTCACAGCTATTTGTAAGGTCTCCTCAGACAGCCATTTTGCTTTTTTGAATTTCTTTTTCTTGGGGATGGTCTTGATTCCTGTCTCCTGTACCATGTCACGAACCTCTGTCCATAGTTCATCAGGCAGTCTATCAGATCTAGTTCCTTAAATCTATTTCTCACTTTCACTGCATAATCATAAGGGATTTCACTTAGGTCATACCTGAATAGTCTAGTGGTTTTCCCTACTTTCCTCAATTTTAGTCTGAATTTGGCAATAAGGAGTTCATGATCTGAGCCACAGTCAGCTCCTGGTCTTGTTTTTGTTGACTGTATAGAGCTTCTCCATCTTTGGCTAAAGAATATAATCAATCTGGTTTCGGTGTTGACCATCTGGTGACGTCCATGTGTAGAGTCTTCTCTTGTATTGTTGGAAGACGGTGTTTGCTATGTCCAGTGCATTCTCTTGGCAGAACTCTATTAGCCTTTGCCCTGCTTCATTCTGTATTCCAAGGCCAAATTTGCCTGTTATTCCAGGTGTTTCTTGTCTTCCTACTTTTGCATTCTAGTCCCCTATAATGAAAAGGACATCTTTTTTGGGTATTCATTCTAGAAGGTCTTGTAGGTCTTTGTAGAAGCATTCAACTCCAGCTTCTTCAGCATTACTGGTTGGATTACTGTGATATTGAATGGTTTGCCTTGGAAATGAACCGAGATCATTCTGTCGTTTTTGAGATTGCATCCAAGTACTGCATTTCGGACTCTTTGTTGACTATGATGGCTACTCCATTTCTTCTAAGG
>NW_011494735.1:8422075-8425958 GCF_000754665.1 Bison bison bison | reverse complement strand
CATTCCAGTCCATTTTAGTTTGCTGATTCCTAAAATGTTGACGTTCACTCTTGCCATCTCCTGTTTGATTGCTTCCAATTTGCCTTGATTCATGGGGTTCTTATGCAGTGTTGTTCTTTACAGCATCAGACTTTACTTCCATCACCGACTGGAAGTCGGTGTCACTTCCATCACCACCATTCACAGCTGGGTGGTGTTTTTGCTTTGGATCTGTCTCTTCATTCCTTCTGGAGTTATTTCTCCAGTGATCTCCTGTAGCATATTGGGCACCTAGTGACCTGGAGTTCATCTTTCAGTGTCCTATCTTTTTGCCTTTTCATACTGTGCATGGGGTTCTCAAGGCAGGAATACTGAAGTGGTTTTCCATTCCCTTCTGCAGACAATCTCTACCCTCACATAATTTGATTTGAACTCTGAAATAGTTCAGTGATGCTTTAATAAAATGTATGATTTCTCTTGATCTGGAGGGAAAAGCACATTTTTTGGTAATATTTGGAATTTGTCGACACTTTCTCCCCAAAGTTCAAATCACCTTGTAGACATTTTCATGAGAAATTGGTCTGTAAAGATTTTCAGACAGACTACTATGGGTTGTTTTGCTTTGTTTTTAGTTATAAAGGAATGGGCTTAATTTTTTTTTAAATATTGAAGTATAGTTGATTCACAACATTGTGTTAGTTTCAGATGTACAGAATAGTGGCTCAGGTGTTTTTGTAAATTATATTCCATTATAGCTTATTATAGCATATCGGGTATAATTCCCAGGGCTTCCCTGGTGGCTCAGTGGTAAAGAATCCACCTGCAATGCAGGAAACCCGGGTTTGATCCCTGGGTGGGGAAGATCCTCTGGAGAAGGGAGTGGAAACCCACTCCAGTATTCCTGCTTGGAGAGTCCCCATGGACAGAGGAGCCTGGCAGGCTACAGTCCACAGGGTCGCAAAAGAGTTAGACACAACTGAGTAACTAACTGCATAGTAAATCCTTATTGCTGATCTATTTTATATATAGTGGTTTGTATCTGTTAATCCCATACCCCTAACTTGTCCCCTCCCCTCCCTTCCCCTTTGGTAAACATGTCTATTTTCTATGTCTGTGAGTCCATTTATTCTGCATATAAGCTTATTTATATCATCTTCTAAGATTCCACATAAAGGTAATAATAGGATTTGTCTTTGTCTGACTTACTTTCGCTAAGCATAATATTCTCTAGGTCTGTCCACATCACTGTAAATGGCAGAAGTTCATTCTTTTTTTATGACTGAGTGATATTTCATTATATATATGTAATAAGCAAACCTAACGCAAGCCTTTTTCGACAATACTGCTTTCATTAGATCATGGTTAAGAGAGTAGGCTTTGGAGTAAGACTGCTTGGGTTTGAATTCTGGCTATAACCTTCTAGTCTTGAATAAGCTACTTATAACTGGTGTTTCAGTTTCTTCGTTTCAATTAAATAAAAGCACTAAATTAGATTAATAAAGGTAAAACACATAGAAAAGTGGCTTTTGGCAAGTTTCCAACAAGTCATAACTACTATTTGTTAATATTATGTTAGTAAAGGCAACATCCCAAACCTAAATATATTTGCAGACGTGCACCAGGTAAAAGTTCCCAGATGGTGATAGTAGTAAAGAACTTGCCTGCCAATGCAGGAGGTGTAAGATACGTGGGTTCAGCCCCTGGGTTAGGAAGATCTCCTTGAGAAGGGCATGGCAACCCACTCCAGTATTCTTGTCTGGGGAATCCCATGGACATAGGAGCCTAGCAGGCTACCATCCATAGGGTCGCAAAGAGTTGGACATGACTGAAGTGACTTAGCATGCAGCACGCTCCAGATAAAAGGAAATAATAAGATTCTTTACTTTGCTGTAGTTCCATTCAATTAGTGTTTGAAATCATTATATTCAAACTGTGCTATTGTCTCTACAATATTTTACATGTGCTTATGAATCAGGGGCTCTAATCTGAAACTCTGAGCTAAATGCAAATGTAGTCACTTTAATTGTACAACAAATGTACAAAATATTTAAGTGTAAATTATGATGATGACTAAACACAGAGAAGCCTCAGTTACCAAAACCTGCGTCTACAAGATGAACAGGACAGCGGTATTAAGCGTGCTTGGGAGGACCAGGCTGCTGCTAATTCGATCTATGCTGTTTCAATGCTGTCCCAGCTGCACTGGCCAGAAAGTAGTCGAACATTAGCCTGTGGGTGTTAGGGGTGACTTACAGTCTGTCAGCGCAGGGGTGATGTAAACACTCTGGGACTCCCCAGGCTGCTGTAGTTGTAATCCCTTAAACTAATAAATGAAAGAGAGAAAAAGAAGCCCAGACTGTAACTGGAGGCAAAGAGAGAAGAAAGGGAAAACAGGAGGAAGAATAATTTTCATGAAATGTCTTCTTTAGGCCAGATATTTTCTAAGAACTTTCAAATGTTATTTACATCAACCCTGTTGGAAGGTAGACCTGTCCGCACTGATAACAGACATCCTTGGTTGCCTATGTAACAAGTATTTCTCTCCTTTTTTTCCTTGCTGGTAGAGCATCACTTCTTTTGCATGTTTACCTCCTTCATGTGATGAGGTCCTTCCATGTCCCATCCCTCAGGAATGAGGGTAAGCCTGGTAGGTCATTGCTTTACATTATCCTTAACAGGAATTGTTTAGACGTGAAGAAGAGATAAAATCCTAGTCAGTGAAATGTGACAAAGCTGCTGGGAGGATTCTGAGCAAGATCTCTTTATTCTTTAGATGAGACCCCTGAAGGAGACAGGCCTCTTGCTGCTGTGCATGTTTGCATCTGCATGGGTTGCATAGACGTGTAGGGGTTGTCTTGAGGTCAGAAGAGGAGCTAGCCTAACTGGGAGATTGGGATTGACATAGAGACACTATTGATACTATACATAAAGTAGATGACAACCCACTCTGGTATTCTTGCCTAGAGACTCTCCTTGGGCAGCAAGCAGATCAAACCAGTCAATCCTGAAGGAAATCAATTCTGAATATTCATTGCAAGGATTGATACTGAAGTTGAAGCTCCAATACTTTGGCCACCTGATGCGAAGAGGTGACTCATTGGAGAAGACCCTGATGCTGGGAATTATTGAGGGCAGGAGGAAAATGGGGGAATGATGGTTGGATGGCATCATTGACTTAACGGACCGGAGTTTGAGCCAACTCCAGGAGATAGTGAACAACAGGGAAGCCTGGTGTGCTGCAGTCCATGGGGTCACAAAGACTCAGACACAACTGAATAACAACAATAAAATGGATAACTAATGGAAACCTACTGTATAGCACAGGCAACTCCACTCAGTGCTCCATGGTGACATAAATGGGAATCCCCAAAAGAAAGGATATATGTATACATGTAGCTGATTCACTTTGCTTTACAGTAAACTAACACAACATTGTAGAGCAACTATATGGGCAGTGCTCAGTCGTGTCCGACTCTTTGTGACCCCATGGACTGTAAACTGCCAGGCTCGTCTGTCCATGGGACTGTCCAGGTAAGAATACTGGAGTGGGTTGCCATTTCCTCCTCCAGGAGCTGTACTCCAGTGAAGCAACTGTACTCCAATAAAAATTTTAAAGAAAAAAGGAAAATACACAGAAAAAAAAAGAGAGAGACAGAGAGCAGCTAGGCTGAGGACAAAACAGATACACTGAAGCACCTCCTATCTTTGGACTTTAGTGCATGATTGTAACGGAGAAGGCAATGGCACCCCGCTACAGTACTCTTGCCTGGAAAATCCCATGGACGGAGGAGCCTGGAAGGCTGCAGTCCATGGGGTCGCGAAGAGTCGGACATGACTGAGCGACTTCACTTTCACTTTTCACTTTCATGCATTGGAGAAGGAAATGGCAATCCACTTCAGTATT
>NW_011494735.1:8416050-8421975 GCF_000754665.1 Bison bison bison | reverse complement strand
GCCTCATTGTTCAATCCTCTTTGAGATGGGGTTCTGTTACTCATAGACAAAAACATTTAGCTGATGCACCATTTTTCATATTACAAGAAAACTGAGGTACAGGAAGGTGAAGAGACCTATGTACATCATAAGGAGTAGAGAGAACAGGTTATGCTTTCTGGAATGGAGATAAGATGTGTCTCTTCTAAACAGCACTGCCCTCTCCTCCAACACACTCATACTCCAATCTGACAATTTCTTACTTTGAAATGTCAGTTGAGTCCATTTTCACTTAATGTAGTTACTGACATATCGATCCTTCACTCTTGTTTTGTTGATGATTTCAATTTGTTCTACTTTTTCCACATTTCTTTTTAATACTTTTTCTTAGAAAAGCAGACATCTCTATCTTCCCCCAACAAGATGAGAAGTATACATATGCTTAGGCTTTTAAAACTCTCCCCCTAACTTTCTCTACCCTGATCTTGTCATTTTGGTAATATCTAGAAATTTAATTATGGATTATTATGTGTGTGTGTGTGTATGTATATGTATATTTATTTTTCTCTTCTTCAAATTTAACTATTTTCAAATAATAAAAACTCCAACAGGATACTTTATTCACCTATGTTACTATAAATTTGTCTTATATTTAAAATTTATAATATTTGCTTATTCTGAAGTCAATCAATGTGACCTAATGTTCTCTCCTGTATGTTAAAATTTGTGTATAGTGGTTGTTCTGTTACAAATTAAAAATTCCTTCTAAAATTTGTGCTGAATCAAGCATTTGTGTGCTCTTTAAAGTCATCAGTAGAATACATATTTTTTCTTCACTAAGATATTTAAATACATTTAGTTCATATATCTCATACAGCATCTCTTGGATTTTCCTTCTTTTTAAAGTACTTCATCCCAAACACGTCTTCAATGTGAGTCTTAATGTGACCATTCTTCTGAGACCTTGAATGGCTGAATGTATTTTTATCTTGCCCACATATCTAAATGACAGGAAGTGCTAGGATCTTTTCTTTCAATTAAAAAAAATTGATTTCTCATTCTATTTTCTATGTATCTTAATCTGTTCTTCATATTTCCTATATCTTTCTCTTTAGGTTTAATTTTGATAATTTCTTCAGTTTTGTTTTCCCAATCATTAATTGTTTCAGTGGCCATGACTTAATTGCTATTGAACCTTTTATTGAATTTTTAATTTCAATTATGGTATTTCTCACCTCCAGAAGTTCTGTTTTATGCTTTTTAAAATCTGGTTGCTGTTTAATCATAATATCCAAACTCTTTTCTATTTATTGAAATATATTCAATATACTATTTCACATTGTGGTTCTCATGATCCTGGTATTTGAAGTCATTGAGGATCTGATTCTGCTGTTTAATTTCTTTTGGCTTTTGCTCATCATTTTTTGTGTGTGTGTATTTAATTGAGGGCTGCTCATTTTTCTAGGATGAAATCTATAGCTTTTTTGAAGTGAATTTGCATTTGTTTCTGTCTCATACTTGAGAGCACTAAGAACCTGGTCCCCTATCAACTAAACTCATACTCTGAGGTCCTTAAGACCATTTAGTTGGTATAAATTTGGGTTCAATTATACATGAAGAAAAGTCTTTCCCAGTGGCTCAGTGGAAAAGAACCCGCCTGCAATGAAGGAGACGTGGGTTAGGTCCCTGAATCAGGAAGATCTTCTGGAGAAGGAAATGGCAATCCACTTCAGTATTCTTGCCTGGAAAATCCCATGGACAGAGAAGTCTGGGGGGCTATGATCCATGGGGTCGCATTACAACTGAGTGACTAAACAACAATACATGATTTCTAAAGAGGAATGTCTTATCTTTTCCCTGCTCTATTCAATGTTTGAAGGCAATTTTCCCTTAAGTGCTTTGGAGTGATGTTTATGATTTACATTTTATCCTTATACTGAGAGTGAGCGCCTTTGGGATCCTTGCTTTGTCAATAGGTCTCCCAATATATGATCTACTTTGGGAGGGTCTAGGACTTGTTTCCTAAACCCTATTGAGGCTTTGGCAGCTGATGGTCAAGACTTACTGATTTGGTAAATTTTCAGTGAAAGATGTCCCTTATGTTTCTGGATTCCCACTTCCACCTTGTTTTTGGCCGAAGTATTACTTATTTTCTTGCTAGTTCATGGATACTTTTCAGATATTTCTAGTTTTTTCCCCAGTGTTTTTTTTTATTTGAATAAGAGAAGTGAAAGTTTGGGCAATACGTTAAAATTTCTGTTGATGATATTATATAAGTGTGCTTATAGAGGACCTCTGAAGAGTTAGTCTCTCTATCCCCCTTCATTTGGATTTAAGATGTCCTAGTCCTGAAAATTGTTGATTACTCTTAGGGCATGTATATCTTTTGGTTCAAACAATTACTCATGTAGAGTCCTGGTCCTCGTATCAAATTAAACTGATGGGAATGAAAAGAAACTGTGTTGATCTCAGTATGGAGCTGACTGGACCATTTTGTTGGTGCTCTGTACACAGCATATTAGAGTTCTCCGGAGAAACAGAACCAGTAGGATATGTATGAATGTATATGTACATACATATATATTATTGGTAATTGGCTTATGCAATTATGGAGAGACTAACAAGTCCCATAGTCTGCAAGCTGAAAACCCATGAAAACTGGCAATATGGTTCCGTCTGAGCCCAAAGGCCTGAGAACGAGGGTGGTCTGTGTGAAGATCCCAGTCCAAGGGTTAGAGAACATGAGATAAGATATCCTGACTCAATCATTGAGGCAAGAAAAAGGGGGAAAATGGAGCTAATTCCTCCTTTTCCATATTTTGTTCTGTTTAGGCCCTCAATGGATTGAATAATGCCCATCCACTTTGGGGAGGACGATTTACTGCATCCATTGGTTCAAATGTTGACCTTATGGCAACTGGACTTGGCATGGTGATCATTTTGAAAGGTATAGAAACATTGGATCATTACAGTGTATAACAGGAGCTAAAATGTTGTTAGTGTGCTAGGTCCATTATACTTCAAAAAACAAACAAGCAAACTCATAGAAAAAGATCAGATTTATGGTTACCAGAGGTGGGAAATGGAGGGAGGGGAAATCCAATGGAGGAGGGGAGGATGAAGGCAGTCAAAAAGTATAAACTTCCAGTTATAAGATAAATAAGTATTAGGGATGTAATGTACAACATGAAAACTACAGTTAACACAGCTCTATGTTATATATGAAAGTTGTTGAGAGTAAATCCTAGGAGTTCTCATCATAAGGAAAACTTTTTTTTTCTCTTTAATTTTGTATCTCTATGAGATGATGGGTGTTCGCTAATGTTTTGTGGTAGTCATTTCATGATGTATCTAAGTCAATTCATTATGCTGTTTACCTTAAACTTGTACAGTGCTGTGTGTCAATTATACCTCAATAAACCTGGAAGAAAACCACCCCCCCCCCCAAATTCTCATCTCATCCAGAAACACGCTTACAGACAAACCTGGAAATAATGTTAATCTGAGCCCCCTGTGGCCAGTCAAGTTGACACATAAAATTAATCATCACACATAATGATGTTTAAAATAGGTAAACCAGACTTTAGGAATTGTACTGGTTTATCATGAAAGTCTTTCTGGACATAATAGTAAGATGATATCCTTCCTAATCTTGGGGCAAGATTGTAATAAAAAGGAATGGTTGTTCCCATTCATTCCTTCTAGAATAGAAAAAGAGGTGGGTGTTTGACTTGGGGAGGGAAGGTCACCCCAACCTGTCAGTTTTCAGAAAGAGGACTGGGAAGAATTGAGCTAAGTAAGACTCAGAGAAAAGGAGAAGTGGCAGGTTCTTAATGCTCAGAGTTTTTGCTTCTGATGTTGTTTTTAATGTAGCTAGCAATAATTACAGTTGTTGATATTTTGTTTAATACTCAAGTTATTTATATATCTAATAAAAGTTGAAAACATACATAATTTTTAAAATTCTAAGTAAACTTGAATTTACTCTAAAATATCAGCAATATAATTTAAATCATTTTTTGCTGCCATACTGTTATTTCTTCCTTCTTAGGATTATCATTATACTTATTTTGATATCTTCTTTAAGCTTCAGTAATATTATTTTGATACCTTTCTGGGATCTCAATTATCTTAGCAGAGCCTGAACAGTTAAGCTGTGGATCCCCTGTCTCTGTTTTAGAAGGATTTGTGAACTTGGGTTGGAAAACATCACACCTTGATGTTTACTAAACTCTAACTAGGTTGCACAGAATCTCACTGAAATGTAGCATTTACTTAAATTGTAGAAAAAGTTATCATTTAGCTACTGCTGCATAACAAACACACATGTCAGTATCATTCAACAATAGCCATTCATTTCTCATGCACCTAAAGGTCAGCTTTTCTGATCTTAGTTAAACTTCCTCATACCTTGGTGGGTTGTGTGATCTACAGTGAGCCAAGCCAGTGGATTCTGCCTTTTGCTGCACTTTTGTAGGCTGGTTGGGCAGTTCTGTGCCAAGTATCTTTCGTTTTCCTTAGACTAGTAGACCACTCTGGGAAAATTCTTCCCATGGTGATGAAGAATGCACTAACACACCAGTGAAAACACATGATGCTTCTTCAGGCCTAGGTTCAACACTGGCGCACAATCTCTTTGGCTAAAACAAGTCATGTGCTAGAGTTCAAAGCCTAGAGTGGGGAAGTACACTTTGCATTTTGTGAGTGGAATTGCAAAGTCATGAAGAAAAACTGAATACAGAAGTGAAAAATTTCAGTCTGTCTCAGCAGCAAACCTCAGAAGTTTAGGCACAATCAAGGGCTTTATCACCAACAGAAATCACAGATACTTTGATATTTCTAGATATTACAGAGATCTGTAAATATTATTTTTGTTCATCATACTTTGAAATTGTGATTGTTATTCAACCTGCAAGAAGCAAATATTATTTCATGAGAGCAAAGTCGCTCTATCTGCAGATGTTCAGGTGATGTAGCTGGCCAACATTTGGGCAGCTTTCTGCCACCAAAGATTGCAGTACCACCCTGGTGATCCAGACATCCACGTTGCTTTTTCTAGTGTTCTTGTATTAATATGTGGAAAGAGATAAGATCCACCCCAAAGTTTAATGTTCCAAATCAAATGAAAACCAACTGCCTTCACACTGCTATGCTATTGCAAAATAAAATTTAACTTGTCAATATTTCAAATGTATTGTCTTGCTATTTACTATATTGATAAAGAAACCCAAAATTACTAGATCACATTTGTTTCATTTTAATATTTTGCTGACTATATTTCAATATAACAGGTTTCCTTTATAACTCTTTATTTTATATATTTTAAAATATTATTCTGACTAGGGGTTCCAAAGACTTTACCAAAGGGCCCAAGTGCTCCATGAAAGGAAAATGTTCATGAGGTCTCTACTCTACGTACCTATTATCATCTAGTTCCTCCCAGATATTGTTTCTTTAAATAAGCCAACCTATTTCATCATGCTATGGGCTACTGAGGGAAGAGTCACATGTTTACACATGAGCCAGAGTATTTATTAAGTGGACAGAAACATGGCCTGACTCCTCACTGGCCACCACGGTGTGAGACATCCCCCAGGAGAAAGTGCATCTGGAAGAAGAGAGAATAGCAGAGGCTATCTGATTTATTGCCATATCCCCACAGAGAGTTTCTCTTGCAGAGAAACCTAAAGTTTTCTCTTTTTTTTATGAAGAGATGGACAATTTTCACTTTGTACCTCGACTCTCGCAGTGGCTTCACAGGGCAGGTTTTCCTAGCAGGATTCTGTAGCTCTTCACTCATTACGTACTATCAAGCCTCCAGGAAGGCTGCTGCTGCTGATGCTGCTAAGTCACTTCAGTCGTGTCCGACTGTGTGACTCTGTGTGACCCCACAGACGGCAGCCCACCAGGCTCCCCCATCCCTGGGATTCTCCAGGCAAGAACACT
>NW_011494735.1:8415708-8415950 GCF_000754665.1 Bison bison bison | reverse complement strand
GCTAAACAATTACAATTCTTTTTCCTACAGAGCTGCTCTGCCTCCAGACTCCTCAAAGTAGAGTTTCAGGCAGCAGGCAATACTAATGGTGAGGGCTGGCACACTGGATAAAACTTATTCACCAACCCAACTCTGTGCTTTTCCTACCTTCCCTCCAGAAGGAAATACAGTCGTGCCCTGCTAACTCTCTGAGGTGCTGCCTTTGCTAATATATAAGGCTTGTTAATGGGCTGATGTTATTA
>NW_011494735.1:8410110-8415339 GCF_000754665.1 Bison bison bison | reverse complement strand
TTCCCAACCCAGGGATAGTACCCACGTCTCCTGCATCGCAGGTGGATTCTTTACCATCTGAGCCACCAGGGAAGCCTAGTCACTCGATAAATGTTAGTTCCAGTTCTTTTTGTGTGTGAGTGCTTCCTGATTACCTAGCTCTGTGACCAAATGTAAGTTTAAGATATGGACCTTTTCTTTGCCTGTGTGTGTGCAGAGTCGTGTCTGACTCTTTGCAACTCCATGGATTAGCCCACCAGGCTCCTCTGTCTATGGAATTTTCCAGGCAAGAATACTGGAGCAGGTTGCCATTTTTTACTCCAGGGCATCTTCCCGACCCAGGGATTGAACCCGTGTCTCTTGAGTCTCCTGATTGGCAGGCAGATTCGTTACCATTGCACCACCTTGGGAAGCCTCATTTCTTTAAGAAGGTTTTATTTATATTGTTGAGATATTAGAGGACAATCTTTTCTTTTCCCCAGTGATTACTGTGTGGCAGGCAGCAATGTGGGCAATATAAGCAACTTAAAATTTGGAAGGAAAAAATAGCCGGCTGTCTGTTGTGTTGTCTATACAATCTCAGACCAGCAGCTGAGTTATTTCACTGAACTCTTTTGAGTATTAGAAGGCAGACTAAATTCTTTACTTGCTGCCCAGCAACTTGAGGATGGAAAACACATCGTTTGATTAATTAAAAGCAAAAGGTTGGATCTTACTTACCTTTCCATTCTTTAATTAACGAAGCCCACAGGCCACATGAGGAAGTAATAACACTCATTATGTTGTGATGAAGGACTGTGATGATGAGTTAAGTCAGATGGGACTCCAGGCATGATTTCCTTCAAGGCTTCCCCAAGATGTTGCCCTGAACATAGACAGATCCTTACTTGTTGAAGAATTCCATCTCACCAGTCCAAGCACGTGCTTCTTCAGAGAGTACAGTTCCTATTGCAAGGGAAAGAAGAGCCCTTGAAACAAAGGGTTATATCTTAATTAAGCCTAGGCATCCTTTCTGGAATTTCCTTTATTGAAAGAACACCTCCTTTGATTTGTATCTGTTTGTGTTAGTCTTTGGAACAAAAAAAAAAATAAAAGATTGATCCCTTCCAGGCAGAACTGCCCCATTTGAATGATCAAAAGCCATGTCAACCGACTTACAAACCAACAAATTATTTTCTTATTGTCCTTTAAATCTCCCAGGAAGCACCAGGAAACTTTTGAAGATAGTCTTCATTCCCCAGGCTTTGTTCACTATCCTTCATGCCTGTGGGTGGTCTCAGGGAATTTGAGGAAATGACAAACACTCATTCTGTGCAGGTGGAAACCCCCACCCCACCTTCCCACTTCCTCCAGAGTCCTTGGCTCCAGTGATCAGAGTGTGAGAGCTTCTCTTATTGTGTCACCAAGGCACTGCTGAAATTTTTAGTTAAGTGACTTCTCACCCACAGGGAAAGTGAGCTTTAAACTAACACTCGCTGCTCATTCAACTACAGCAATATCAGTTAAGATGCTGTCTCCACATAAATGTAAAGGAGGAATGAAATAGCACACTCACTTTCTTAAGTCCACTCTCTGATGGGAGTAAGGAATAACCCAGTAGCATTGTTATTATGAGACACTGAGTGTCAACATTTTTGCCCTCATTTCCTTTTTTCTTTTTTTTTAGGCTAAGTTCAGCATCTCCATTATCTTTAAGAATCAGAGAAGGTGGTGGCTTTCCAACTGGATTTTTTTTTCCCCAGAAAGGAAATAAAGGCCTGTGATAAGACTCTTTTTATTTAATGATCTCATGATATGCCCAAATTGAGCAGCAGTTGGGTTTTCTAGAAGTCCAACAAATATGCTTTTTAAGTGACTCTCTAATGGAATACCTATAAAAATTCTTGCTTCTTCACATGAAGATTCATTCACTAAGTTGGACGGTATAATAGAAGTCACCATTTTAAGTTAAATGAATTCTAAACTAAAACATTTTCATCTTTTTTTTTTTTAATGATGTGAAGGAGTCTTTGCTGGAAATTTAGAAAATTTTTGTGGTTGACTTTGCATGCCACGTTTCAGCAAGTTGTAAATTTTATGGCTCTGGAAATACAATGTTAGCAGTGGAAATGCTGACCCTTCTCTGATTATAGTGGCACAAATAGCAATGCTATAATCTCTGTCACTGAAAAAAATCTCATAATGCTAGAACCTTGAACATGATCTGAATTGTAGAATATTTTAAAACTAACTGAAGGAAAAAACCCACAACTCTGTGGAGTCCATGCCTGTCTTTAGCATGTTGGTTTAGCTATAGGTATGGAAGCCCTCCAAACATATTCTCTCCTCCTTATAGATCTGGACATAGTTGGCTAGATTGTGAGTAGCCCCATTTCCAGTAAGAGGCAGGTGGGATCCGAAACCTGAAATCTCTCATTAAATCTGCTATGTGTTGTGATTAACATGAACCTGGGCTGACACCACCCTGATACAAACTACCATTAACTCTTGCATGGCTTGTTGATATTACTGAAGCAAAGTCCAGCCTCTGATAGCAAATTAAATCTCAGAGACAAAGAGTTTAGGGTGAAGTAGAAAGAATAGCTTTATTGCTTTGCTTGGAAAAGAGGGTCACCGCAGACTAATGTGCTCAAAACCATGTGTCCTAACTTGGAGAGGGTGGTAAGAAGCTTTTACAGTAATAGTTAACGGAGGGAGTGATCAGTTTGTGGATATTCTTCTGTTTGGTTGGTGCTGAGGTAAGTAGGGGTCAGCATCATCAACCTTCAGGTTCTAACCAGTCTTGGGTCTATGAGTTCGTGGGTAGCATACTATTGTTAACTGCTTCTCCTATTTGGAGGGGATTTCAGTATCTGCAAAACAGCTCAAAGATGTTGCTGTGTGTAATGGTGGGGAACCAGGGCCTTGCCCCAAGGCTGCACTGCTGTTTTCCTTGACTGTTTCCCCATCCTCTCCTGTTTGTTTCCCCATCCTCTCCCTTTCCTAATTAACAACTGCTTGAATCTGCCCCTTGAAACTCAGAGATGGCTAGGAAGGTTAAGTGAAGGCTGTTTCCTGTAATTAAAGAAATGGCAAACATAGAAAAGCTTTGTGCCCAGGAGCCCCACAGGACCCTACTCAGTATCATTACCTTTATCTGGTCTTCCCAAATTCTCCTCTGACACTCCTATCATCCATTCTTACGAAGCCTCCAATTTGGCAATTTGATTGTATCTTTGAATTGTGTTAGTTGTCATCCTCTGAGAAGCATATGTCAAAACAGGATTAAATGTGTCTGTTTATTAATTAGGGGAAAAAGAGAGAGAGCTAACAAGATGGAGACACTTGTCAAACAGAGATACAGACCTGATCCCTCTGGAGGACATAGGTGGGAAGAGTGTGAGACTGCAGTGCAGTTCTAAGAAGATGTCTCCATGTCTGATGAGGAGTCTGTGAGTCAAAATTGCCATATGTCACGTCTTGTGAGTCTTCATTTAGTATCCTTATGTCAACAAAAACCATCTGGTAGCTTAGATGGTAAAGAATCTGCCTGCAATTCAGGAGACCAGGGTTTGATCCCTGGGCTGGGAAGATCCCCTGGAGAAGGGAATGACAACCCACTCCAGTATTCTTGCCGGGAAAATTCCATGGACAGAGGAGCCTGGCGGGCTACAGTCTATGGGGTCTCAAAGAGTCAGACACAACTGAGCAACTAACACACACACACATTTTGTGAGTCTGTATTAGTATCCCTGTGTCAACAAAAAAATAATAAGTTGATCTAAGAAAGTAATGGAAAATTTTATTCAAGCTAAGCTGAGGATTATAACCTGGGAATAACATCTCAGAAAGCTCCAAGAACGGTTCTGCCCATGAGAAGTCAAGGCAGATTATTTAAGTTTTTGGAGATGAGGACTGTATAGTAATCAGGTATTATGGTATATATTATTGGCAATTTACACAATGAAGATATAAGCATCATTGTGGCCCGTTACAAGATCAAGAAGGAATGTTATCTTTTAAAGGGTTGCTTACTGTGAAATAAGGACTTTATTTCTGAGTACATGTGCTGTACTCTGTCACTGGCTGACAACAGTTGTGGCAAGTGTGGCCTCAGTGTGAACATGGTAATAGATTGAGAGCACAGAACTTGGGGGCCACCAGAGGCAGCCACCATGAGTGTGTTATGAAGACCTCTAGCTCCTTCCTAATATCATCCTCACAGCTCTATCAAAGAAACAGTCTTAATAAACAATGTTTGTTCTGCAAATTGAGCTAGGCCTTTTCGAAATTATATTGTCACCACTAAGTATTGGGTTGCCCAAAAAGTTCATTGGGGTTTTTCTGTAACAGCTTATGGAAAAACCTGAAAGAACATTTTGGCCAACCCAATACTTCCAAAGAAATTCTGAACTATCTTTTGTGTCTTCCTCTTTGTGATGGTTAATTCTATATGTCAACTTGACAGAGCCACAGGGTGCCCAGATAAAGTCGTTGTTTAGTCACTAAGTCACATCCGACTCTTTTGTGACTCTGTGGACTGTAGTCTGCCAGGCTCCTCTGTCCAGGGGATTTCCTAGCAAGAATACTGGAACGGGTTGCCCTTTCTTTCTCCAGTGGATCTTCTGACCCAGGGATCAAACCCACATCTCCTGCATTGGCAGGTGGATTCTTTACCACTGAGACACCAGGGAAGCCTGCCCAGATAGATAGTTAAACATTATTTCTGGGTTTTTCAGTTGAGATTAGCATTTGAATCTGTAAATTGAGTAGAGTAAAAGCAGACTGTCCTCCTTCATGTGAGTGGGCCTTGTCGAATGAATGTGTGAGGGCCTAAATAAAACAAAAAGGCTGAATAAGAGATAATTTGCCCTCTTTGCTTGACTGCTGACCTGGGGTATCAGTCTTCTGCCCTCAGACTAGGACTTCTACTGTTGGAGCTCCTGGTTCTCAGGCCTTTAGACTCAGACCAGAACCACACACTGGCTTCTTGGTTCTCCAGCTTGCAGATTACAGTTTGGCAGATTTGGGGACTTCTCAGCGTCCTTCATTGTATAAGCCAATTCCTTATAATAAATATTTCTCTCTCCATGTCTCTCTCTCTATATATATCCCCTATTGGTTCTGTTTCTCTGGAGAAGCCTGACTAAGATGCTTTGTAAAACCAATGCTTTTCTATGGATTTCCCTGGTGGTTCAGTGGTTAAGAATTCACCTTCTAGTACTGGGGGTGTAGACTTCGCCTTCCATCCCTGGTCTGGGAGCTAAGATT
>NW_011494735.1:8406814-8410010 GCF_000754665.1 Bison bison bison | reverse complement strand
AAAAAAAAAACATAAAACAGAAACAATATTGTAACAAATTCAATAAAGACTTCTAAAAAAATGGTCCACATCAAAAGAAATCTTTGAAACTAGAGCACTTCTGTTTTTTCTTCAGATAAAGCTTAGCATTCTTTTAAAAACCTTGGAACACTTTATTTCTCTACCTGTATTCTTGCCTGGGAAATCCCATTGACAGAGGAGCCTGGCAGGCTACAGTCCATGGGGTCACAAAAGAGTCAGACATGACCTAGCAACTAAACAACAACCATAAATTTTCATATCATTTCTATAAAGCATGGAGAGATCTGAACACTTTTTGAGATGATGAGGATTTAATGGTTAAGATTTTTGATCATAAGTAATAGAAGCCAATTCTTGTTAACCTAAAAGAGGGGGAAAAAGACTGAAAGGATATGGGGTGACTCACACCATCAGATGGCTTCTTGCCATCAAACAACTGTTGAATTTTACACTCAGTGGGAGAAACTGTATTCTCCAGTGTCATGATAGTGTTTTGAGTCCATAGCAATGAAATCTTTGCCTTGGGTTACCTGTTAAATCCCTATCTGGCTAAACATTAAGCCTGGAAAATCATCAATTACAAATGAGAAGGGGCTTGAGTAAGACATAAAAATAAATAGAAAAGGAGCAGTTGGACAGGCATGAGGCAAAGCTCTCTAGAGCTCAGGACGCTGGCTTCTATGTAGTAGCCAACTCTGGTCTGTAAAATCCAGTAATCAATTGTATGAGACTTGGAGGAAATGCCAGGCCAAGGATTCATCAATGCCATGTGTATATTGCCACGCAACAGTCAATGGTTTAGGAACTGTGTGAGGCTGTTTTCTGGCTGGACTAATTTATGGATTTTAAAATGGTTTTTGTTGAAGTGGGAATATTCAAGGGGGAAAGGTCCATCTTTTTTATTTCCCCTTGTGATGATGGACTCAGAGAGGCTATGAAGTTGGTCGATTTGGTAGATATGACTTTTACCCTTTTTACTTTTCTAACAGCTACGCTCAAGATAAAGCACTCTGCAATCTGAGCAATAGAGCCGGGGAGACACAAACTGTCTCTGGCAGGAACAACTTCTAGGCTTTTTCAAAGTTGCCAAAGATCATGGGAAGAAGGGAACATGAGAGAGTAGTGGAACTATCCAAGCATATTTTGAAAGAGTCACAAAATTCAGCATGAAAGCAAATAAATATTAGAGATGACAATGAAGGAGAAAATGAATTCCAGAATCCCTGTACTACTCATTGAATTGAAATTGGTCTGCAGTCTTGAAGCTAATGAATAGAGGGTGATCTAGAAAGTCAGGCCATTTTATGATTTTAGATCTACTGCCTATAGAAATTATTATTATAGAATTTGAGTTTGAATTGTATTATAGCCTATTTCTCTCCATAAAATTAGCTGCTGCTACTGTGATAGGGAACAGGGAACAAGGAGGTAAGCATAAAACTGTGGCTTCTTTAGAACTGTTTTGTTTATTGGAACATGTTGATGGAAGGCACATTAGAGACTTTTTAGCCTACTAGTCCTATGGTGGAGGTCCAGAGAGAATAAATGACTTGTCTGAAGTCACAAGTTAAAGATGAATGAAGCAGGACTTTTGGATTCTGTATAGGCTGTAGGAAGCTGGAAAGAAAATTGTTCTCACTCTGCTACTGCTGTTGCTGCTCAGTCTAACAACCACAAAAAAATTGCCACTATGCAAATTCATAATTTTCCTGAACCTAGCAGAATACTCAGAGCTATGGGACAATTCCAAATGGTCTTAAGTTAACAATGATCTGAATGTTGACTTTCAGTAATATTTGACACAGTGGCTACTTCTTTTCTATGATGAACTTTTTTCACTTGGTTTCAAGGGCCCAACACTCTTTATTTCCTTTGTTCTTTAGTGGCTGCTGCTTCTCAATTTCCTTAAGAGATCCCTACTTTTCTTCTAACCCATAATGTTGAAGTCATATAGGACTCACCCTTGGTCTCTTCTCCCTTCCACAGTCACTCCATTGGTGAGCTCATCCAGTCTCATGGCTTTAAATACCGCTTCTGTTCTGGTGACTCTCATATTTATATCTTCAATTCAGCTTCCTTCTTGAACTCCAGACTTATATATTCATTGACTTATTGGTGTATCTTCCTAAATGTCTAGTAAGCATCTCAAACTTTATATGCCTCAACTTCAACTCTAATGTCTCTCCCCACAAGACTGCTCCTCTTGGAGCCTTCCAATGTCAGTTGTAGCAGTTCCTTTCTTCGAATTTCTCAGGCCGAAAACCTTGATGAAAGGGGTCACCCTTTCTCTCACATTCCAAATCCTAATCATCAGGAAATCCAACTTAGAAATGTATCCTGAATCTGACTCTTCTTCTCACCTCTACTGCTATCACTCAACCCAGTCACCCCCAATTTCCACTTAAATTATTGAGATATCCTCCTAATCAGTCTCCTTATTTCTAGTCTTGTCCTCATTCCACTTTAGCCTGTTTCAAACAGCTACCAAAGTGGACTTTAAAACATAAATCAAATTATGCCACTTGTCTGTTCAAAATCATCCAGTTCAGTTCAGTTGCTCCATTGTGTCTGACTCTTTGCAACCCCATGAATCGCAGCATGCCAGGCCTCCCTGTCCATCACCAACTCCCAGAGTTCACTGAGACTCACGTCCATCGAGTCAGTGATGCCATCCAGCCATCTCATCCCTGTCGTCCCCTTCTCCTCCTGCCCCCAATCCCTCCCAGCATCAGAGTCTTTTCCAATGAGTCAACTCTTTGCATCAGGTGGCCAAAGTATTGGAGTTTCAGCTTTAGCATTAGTACTTCCAAAGAACACCTAGGACTGATCTCCTTTAGAATGGACTCGTTGGATCTCCTTGCAGTCCAAGGGACTCTCAAGAGTCTTTTCCAACACCACAGTCCAAATGCATCAATTCTTCGGTGCTCAGCTTTCTTCACAGTCCAACTCTCACATCCATACATGACCACAGGAAAAACCATAGCCTTGACTAGACGGACCTTTGTTGGCAAAGTAATGTCTCTGCTTTTCAATATGCTGTCTAGGTTGGTCATAACTTTCCTTCCAAGGAGTAAGCATCTTTTAATTTCATGGCTGCAGTCACCATCTGCAGTGATTTTGGAGCCCCAAGAAATAAAGTCTGACACTGTTTCCACTGTTTCCCCATCTATTTCCC
>NW_011494735.1:8385554-8406714 GCF_000754665.1 Bison bison bison | reverse complement strand
AATGTTGAGCTTTAAGCCAACTTTTTCACTCTCCACTTTCACTTTCATCAAGAGGCTTTTTAGTTCCTCTTCACTTTCTAAAAACTGTACAAAAAAGATCTTCACGACCAAAATAATCACAATGGTGTGATCACTCACCTAGAGCCAAACATCCTGGAATGTGAAGTCAAGTGGGCCTTAGGAAGCATCACTACGAACAAAGCTAGTGGAGGTGATGGAATTCCAGTGGAGCTATTTCAAATCCTGAAAGATGATGCTGTGAAAGGGCTGCACTCAATATGCCAGCAAATTTGGAAAACTCAGCAGTGGCCACAGGACTGGAAAAGGTCAGTTTTCATTCCAATCCCAAAGAAAGGCAATGCCAAAGAATGCTCAAACTACCACACAATTGCATTCATCGCACACGCTAGTAAAGGAATGCTCAAAATTCTCCAAGCCCGGCTTCAGCAATACGTGAACCGCGAACTTCCAGATGTTCAAGCTGGTTTTAGAAAAGGCAGAGGAACCAGAGATCAAATTGCCAACATCAGCTGGATCATTGAAAAAGCAAAAGAGTTCCAGAAAAACATCTATTTCTACTTTATTGAGTATGCCAAATCCTTTGTCTGTGTGGATCACAAGAAACTATGGAAAATTCTGAAAGAGATGGGAATACCAGACCACCTGACCTGCCTCTTGAGAAACCTATATGCAAGTTAGGAAGCAACAGTTAGAACTGGACATAGAACAACAGACTGGTTCCAAATAGGAAAAGGAGTCCATCAAGGCTGTATATTGTCACCTTGCTTATTTAACTTATATGCAGAGTACATCATGAGAAAACTATCCAGGACTCCCCATATTTAGAGTAAAAGCCTGGTATGGGCTGAATCATATCCCCTAAATTCATATGTTGAAGTTCCAACCCCCCCCAGCACCTCAGAGTGGAGATATTTGGAGATAGAATCTTTCAGTTCAGTTCAGTCACTGTCGTGTCCGACTCTTTGCGACCCCATGAACTGCAGCACTCCAGGCCTCCCTGTCCATCACCAACTCCTGGAGTTCACCCAGACTCACGTCCATCGAGTCAGTGATGCCATCCAGCCATCTCATTCTCTGTCGTCCCCTTCTCCTCCTGCCCCCAATCCCTCCCAGCATCAGAGTCTTTTCCAATGAGTCAACTCTTCGCATGAGGTGGCCAAAGTACTGGAGTTTCAGCTTTAGTATCATTCCTTCCAAAGAAATCCCAGGGCTGATCTCCTTCAGAATGGACTGGTTGGATCTATCTTTAAAAAGGTAATTAAAGTAAAATAAGATGGTATGGGTGGGCCCTGATCCAATGTGATTAGTGCCCTTACAAGAAGAGGAGATGAGGACACTGATAACACATAGGCCAAAGGATAATCGCATGAACACACAGCAATAAGACAGCCATCTGCAAGTCAAGAAGAAAAGCCTCAGAAGAAACCAACTCTATCAATACCTCGATGTCCGATTTTCAACCTCCAGAACTGTGAGACAGTTTCTGTTGTTTAAGCCAATTGTTGTGGTACTTTGGTATGACAACCCTCGAAAACTAATACAAAGCTCAGATCCTTTCAATGGCCCATGAGGACCTGCATGATTTGGTTCCCAGTTCCATGTCTCACCCTCTTCTCCGCCTCTCCCATGCTACTCCAGCCACACTGGTTTTGAGCAAGCCAGGTATACTCTTGCTTTAGGACTTTTGCTCAAAACTGTTCCTGCCTGGACCACTGTTCCTCCAAGTATAATGGGCTCATATACTCTCCTCTCTCTAGTCTTTGCTCAAATGTGACTTTCTTAATGAAACCTACCCTGAAGACTCTACTTAAAACTTCAATATTTCCCCTCTTCCTTCCCTGGTATTCACAGTCCATGTTCTCTGTTCTGTTACCTTCTAACGTGATATAATTTACTTGCTTGTTATGTTTGATATTGTGCCAGAAGTGTCTATTGCTCCTCCATACCCACTCTTTACCATTCTCCATCCTGCTCTGTGCCCTGAGAAGGTGACATCTGTGGGTGGTATCAACAATCTTCCTTGCTCTCTGGCTTCTAGTTGAGTTCAACCACGAGAGGCTCAGTCAAAAAATTGGGTGTGGGGGAAAACAGAGTGTTCAGGCTGTGTATTTCCCCCAGTTCCTCTGTTAAAGGAGGCTAGACTGGTCAGCAGTGTCCCCTTGCTGTTGGGGAAGCAAGGAGTTGAGGGATTGGCAGACTTTCAGGGGCTCTGGTGGGCTGACTTCATCTGTGGAGCCTGTTAGTCACAAGAATGTCATTAATTAGTTCACTCTCAGAGGTGTGTTTACTGAGTGAGTCTGAGCTTGTTCAGCTGACTTTCAGAATGAAGGCCTGACAATAGTTGGCTTGCAAAACCATGTTTGCTGAAGTGTGTTTTTGTTGATTATTTGAACTAGTTTAAAAGTGGTTCTGATGACTATGGATTACCATGGCTATTACTTTCTCTAATTGAGTGGCAGGTTCTGGATTTTCACCTCTCTGCCATGCTGTGCTTTCTTCTTTTCAAGCCTCCAGTAACAGCTTCCTCCTATCGCTAACCTCAAGGTGCTTTATTAGGAAAGCGTCATTGAGCTATGCGTATTCACTCCATTTGAGTGTATAGTCTATTTTCTGGAGGATCCTAATACACTGCTTGTTTATTTGTTCTTCTACCCCTGCTAGAAAGTACACTCCATGAAGACAGGGACTTTTCCCCCTAGTTTTGCATCTAAGTGCCTGGAAGAGTATCTGGCATATAATGGTGCTCAATACATATTTGTTGTTTACTTGATAGACTTATCCTAGAGTTCTTATCAGATATAAATTGATACCTCTCAATCCATACTCTACATCTCTCAATCACTTTTTAATATTTATTTCTCTTTTTGTTCTCTGTATAAATATCTCAGTACTATTTCCTGATTTATATTTCTCTCTTCATCTTGTTCTGTCCAGAATTTATGTCATCTAATGAATGCTTTCTTTCAATGACTATATATTTAATTTTATTTCTAATGGTTCATTTTCTAATCCATCTGTCCTGATTTCATTTCTGTCTGTTTTTGCTTCACAATTCTTTGTTCTTTTTATAGCTACTATGGCTTCTTTCTTCTCTCTTAGGCCCATAGACATACTTACATTAAAGTTGTTTTTAGTTCAATAATATTTTGCTTGGGTTGATATTTTTTCTCTCTTGATTGTAGATTTTATTGACTATTTTTCTTAGTTTTCCTCATTTGTTTTCAAATTTTGGTATATAGGCTCATCTTGAATTGGAATTTTCTTTTTATTATTTGGTTTTGCTCTCTTTCTCTCTCTGGGCTCACCTTACCCCAAGTAGGTAGTCATCTTGTGGTTGACTCCATTCAATACTCAAGGGATTTAATAGAGAACCAGGTTGTACTTTGGACTCCAGACCTATGGCGATATTAAAGAGAGAGTAAATCCTATCACTAAGCATGTGGACAACTTGGTCTTGGATTGGGATAGCTGCATTCTCCTACAATAGTAGATAAGTGGGCATAATTAAGGCACAGCTTCAGGATGTGGTTAACTGAAGTATTTTCAGCCTTTTTAAGGGCAGAAAACCATACTCCAGTCCCTGGATTTAAACAGTGATTTGGCTCAGGTCCCAGACTATCTACAGCTTTACCACGCTTTCTGGTTTGTATTTCTATTCTGTCTGTGGTTCAGAAATGATAATATTCTGTTTGAAGGAGGTTAGGCTGTTTCTATTTTCTTTTTAAAAAAATATTTTTTCTATCAATGCTGTGTGATTAAACTAGGGACAGTACTTTGAAGCATAGATTTCTAATACATCTTGATAATCAAGGAGTCAAATAGTCTCCCATAACAATTTTTAATGAATACATGATATTTCATTGGAGCAATTGCAGATTAAGCTTTGTAGACTAGATACATACATTTACTTCTTCAAGTCTTACAAAATGACAGTTATGGTCCTATTTAAGAATGCCTGTGCCCAGCCCTCCTATTCCACTTCTCTGCTTTATCTTTCTGCAAAGGGTTTATATATAGCCTTTGAACAAACTATAAAAAAAATTGTAAAGTAAAGAATAATAATAATAATAAAATAAAAAAATAAAATAAAAAAAGAAAAGTAACGCATCAAAATGTAAAAAAAAAAATAAAAGCAAACTGAAAATTGCCATATTACTTTGAAAATTAAAAAAAGAAATAGAAAAAAAATTACTATATATTTTATTTATTATCTATCTTCTTCCACTAGAATATAAACCCCACAAGGGGAAGGCAGAGATTTCGACTATCTGATTCATATCTGTATTCTCAGCACATAGTGCCTGATATCCTGGTAGGTCCATAAATGTTGGTTGTATAAATGGATGAAAAAGGGAATTAAAAAACCATAAGTCACAATGATGAGAATGAGAGCAGAAACAGCTGATGGCCATAAAGTCAACATCTTGGATACTGAAAAACTGATCCATCAGAGAAACTGATACATTGATTGCAAAAATAACTAGTTCTACTTTACTCCCTTTATCTATGCTCATTGCAGTGTGACTTTACAGGTCCTTCCATGAATAAATGAAGTCTATTTCCCTGTTTCTTAAATGTGAACTGGTTGTCATTTGCTTTGACCAATAGAAAGGGACAGAGTGGAATTTTACCAGTTTCAGCCTAGGCTTCAAAGGTGAAAGTGAAAGTCGCTCAGTTGTGTCCGACTCTTTGCGACCCCATGGACTATACAGTCCATGGAATTCTCTAGGCCAGAATACTGGAGTGGGTCACCTTTCCCTTCTCCAGGGGATCTTCCCAACCCAGGGATGGAACCCAGGTCTCCTGCATTGCAGGCAGATTCTTTACCAGCTGAGCTAAAAGAGAAGCCCAGACTTAAAAGGCCTGTCTATTTTTGCTCTGAATCTAGGAATCCCTGCTTCTGCCATAAACAATTTAGGGCTAATCTGATGGAATATGTAGCCTAGAACTGAGTTAATCCAGTCATCTTCATCAGGATGAAGAGTATGTCAGTGAATTTAGCCAAGACTGGCAAAACTGCCTTCCAGACTTGCACCTGACTGCAGATGTCTTAGAAAGTCCAGCTGAAAGCAAAAATATGGCATTGATTCATAGACTCACAAGTAATCATAAATGATTCTTGTGTTAAGCAATGAATTTTGGGGGGTAGTTTTTGACATAACAATAGCTAACTGATACAATAACTCATTTAGCAAACCGGAAAAGGCTGAAAACTAAGCCCACAGTGAGGAAGTCAACTGGTTCCTCTTACCAGATTTCCCTGTAGAATCAGAGCTATCATATTCCATTTCAATGTAGAGAAGATGGTTCAAAGTCTTTATCTATTTTATTTTTAAAATTTATTTATTATTTATTGAAGAAAAATTGCTTTATAGAATTTTGTTGTTTTCTGTCAAACATCAACATGAATCAGCCATAGATATACATGTATCCCCTCCCTTTTGAACCTCCCTTTCATCTCCCTCCCCATCCCACCCCTCTAGGTTGATACAGATTCCCTGTTTGAGTTTCCTGAGCCATACAGCAAATTCCCGTTGGCTACCTATTTTACATATGGTAATGTAAGTTTACATGTTAGAACCCTAGATCTTTTTCCCCAACCTATGTATCCAAACAAATATTCCTTTTGCATTTTGGCATAAGTTGAGAAGTTTACTTTCTGGAGATGTCTTTGGACTCAGACATACCAGGCACATTGGGCACCAGGAGTAGTGAAGGAATCATTCTAAAAACAAGAAACAATTAAAAGTCATCAGATATCATGGTACGAATCTGAGCTCCCGATTTGTTTCCCAGGACAGTAGCACACAAGCTTAAACCTCTACTTGGGATACTGGAGGAAAATTTGATCTGTCCATGGAAAAGAATTTATACACATGACCAGGTGCCACCCAATGACCCTTCAACAAAATCTACCAATCGACAAGCTCTGGCTCTCTACCTGGAGGGTTTCTAATCAGTGCTTAAATATGAAGTTTTAGTCAAGAATCATTGGCTATGTGAGGGAAGTCTTTTGTACGAAAGCCAGAGTCCAAAACAAATAAACAGAAAAAGTGAATATGGACAAGATGGAGACACTGAAGGAAGCAGAATACAACTTAAAAAAAAAACCAAAATTAATGTCTAAGAGAGATGAGAAGATATTGTACCCTCAAAACAAGACAGACAGTACTTAAAAAGAAATAATCAGATAATAAGAACAAGCTTTTAGAAATAAAATACTGACAGAAGAAATAAAAAATTTAATAGGGGAGTTGGAAGGTAAAGTTGAGGAAATATTCCCAAAAGCAGAACAAAAAGACAGAGATGAGGTCATGAGGGAAAAAAGGGCGTTTAAAAGAGAAATCCAGGAGGCTTAAAATAGCATTCCATAGGATCAAAATTTATTTACTCAGCATTTTTATGGCTTAATATTAAAACTGTTTTCGATTTTTGCAATTATCGGCAGTTCTTGCAGTGAATGCCTTTGAAGCTAAATTTTGATCTGTGCCATGATTATTTCCTTGGGATAAAATTACAGAATGAAATTACCAGATTAAAATATATAAACATGTTAAAGGCTTTTGATACGTGTTGCCAGACAGAAAGATTGTTTCAATTTATAATACCAGGATATGAGAACAGTTGTTTGTGACTTTTTCTTAAATTCAATCATCTTTGTCTCAATCTATCTGGTAATGGGTTCCCACTGTATCAACAATAGGTATGGGAATTGGCAGTTACAATTTACTTTTATTTCCCAACAGGATTAAACAAATTATCATTGGCTAAAATCCTGACTTGTCTGGGTACATTCTGCTTTGTTCTATAAATAAAAACCCCAGAGAAATCCAGTATTGCTTACAAAAAAGCTCTGTGATACCGAGCTTGCTGACTTTCACCATTGCTGTTTCAGTGTTTATCTATTTTTGTATTTCTCTATAAACTACATATTTTGGACTGCTTATCAGGTTTATGGATTTCTTATTGGTTCATATAAAAGGTAGAGCTCCTAGTTTAGAACAAGAAGACTAGGTCAGGCAAAAGGAGAAGGTGACACAGGGGAAGAAAGACATTCCCTGCATTTCCAAGTATTTAGTTTTCTTGGTAGCTTTACCAGTGAAACTGACTGGAAAAGAGAACCTGATTAGACATGAAACTTGTAGCTTACCAACTGGTATCTGGTCTCTGGGAAATCACCCAACCAGAAACTTTTAACTCAGTAAATTTAATAAAAGGCAGACCTGAAAGGGCCAATATTGATGGTCTGTCCAGATGAGAAAATTGGAGTGCCCCCTTCCCCTTAGAAATAAAGAGACTTTTGTTAGTGAGTTCACAGATGCAGAGAATAGTTGCTATACCAGTTCCACATCGGTTCCCATGTTTGAGCCAAAACCAATTTCCATGACGCTGGGTTTTCCCAGATAATTTTCCAGGAAAGAGAGATAGGAGATAGGTTACATAAGAGGCTGTACTCAGTTGCTCAGTAGATAAACCTGAACATAACTCCCTGTTACTGTTAGGCCAGATTGTGACTTTTAAGGCATCCAAAAAAAAAAAAACCTAAAAACCCCACAAAAAAATCACACACTCACTCACCAAAAACCAACCAAACAAAAGACATCACTAACATGGCCAGACTATTTTCCTTGCTCCTGAACATGCCACTCACTTTAGTTTTTGAGCTTTTAAGACACACTGTCCCTCCTAAGCATCCTTCTTTCTGTTTATTTCAATCCAGCTTCCATTTCCACCTTTCTGCCACAAGCGCTCTCATCAAGATCATTATAGATTTCCATATTGCCAAATGCTGCTTATTCTTTTCTCAACTTCTTGTTGAGAAATGAATGAATGGGCTGCTTTAAAATTTTGGTTTATTTATTTTTAACCGGAGGGTAGTTGCTTTACAATGTTGTGTTAGTTTCTGCTTGTACAGCAAACTGAATCAGCCATATGTAGACATATATCCTCTCCTTCTTGGACCTCCTTCCCTCCCCCAGCCACCCCCATCCCACCTGTTCATCACCACAGAGCACTGAACCAGTCTCCCTGGACTATACAGCAGGTTCCCGTCAGCTATTTATTTTACACACAGTGGTGTACATATGCCAGTCCCAACCTCCCAGCTCAGCCCACAGTCCTCTCCCCCACCACTGTGTGCACATGTCCATTCTCTAGATCTCGAGTCTGTCATACAGAGTGAAGTAAGTCAGAAAGAAAACACACAAACATCATATATTAACACATATATATGGAAGCTAGAAAAACGATACCGATGGATCTATTTGCAAGGCAGCAATAGAGACAAAAAGGCTCTTGCTCATTCCTTTTTCTTTACTTTTACCTTGTCTTTTAAGAAAATATAGGTTAATTGTGCATACTGATGAATCTCTTAATTCAAATTTGTGAGATGTAGTTTTGACTAATAAGTGACAACATTTTGTCCACCAAATCTCAGTAATTTAGATGAAACCTTTTCCCCTCATTTCTCTCTTCCCTCCCTTCCTTCCTTCTTTCTTTCTTTCAACTTCCTTCCTACCTCCCTCTTTTCCTTCCTCAGTTCTTTACTTTCTTCTTCTCCAAACATTTGTAGAGCAAGAATACTTGGTCTATAATACCAATGCTACTTAAAACACAAACACTAAAACACTTTAAAAACAGAGCTTCCATATGATCTAGCAATCCCACTCCAGAGAAAACCATAATTTGAAAAGATATGCGCAACCCAGTTTTATCACAGCACTATTTACAATATCCAGGACAGGGAAGCAACCTAAATGTCCATCAACAGAGGAAGGGATAAAGAAGGTGTGGTACATATACACTATGGAATATTGTCCAGCCATAAAAGAAAAAAAAGAAATAATGTGTAATTTTCATCAGTAGTGGCAACTTTCTAAAAGGACATTTTCAAGAGAAAGTTTCATCATGTTCAATTCTCGTATCAAGCAGGTAGTATTGCAATATATTTGCAGTGTGAATTACAGTTTAGTGTTCTAAAAAGATACATGAATTTTGGGGATGCCTCATATGGCAATTAAGCTCTGGAAAGATTAACATCATGCCTCTATTTTTTGAAAAGTGCACTCACTTTAAAAAAAACTTTAAAAAATCTCCAAAATGTTTACCCATTACCCATTGCAACCAGCGGAGAAGGAAATGGCAACCCACTCCAGTATTCTTGACTGGGAAATCCCATGGACAGAGGAGACTGATGGTCCACAGTCCATGGGGTGGCAAAGAGCCAGACATGATTGAGTGACTAAGCATACCACATTGCAAAACAATGCAAAAATATATAAATAATAAATGTAAAATGTCCACCTTTCCTATGCCCATCCTCTGGAGATGATGTTAATAGCTTGGTGGGTATTCTTTATGATTTTTCTCTATCCTTAAACAAAGATGTGGAGCCATATGGAGAACTTTTTCTTATTGGTTTATGTTTTACTAAAATTATAACATTACTCTGCAACTTTCATGTGTAATGATATAATGTATCATGTACATTTTTCCCCAGATTAATGACTTTAGATTGAACTGTATACTCCAATGTATTGTTTTTCCTTTTTTTTTTTTTTATAAATATGCAAGTTTGCTAGTGCTCTGCCATTAAAAAAAAGCTTCAGCAAATGTCCTTGGATGTACCTTCTCATGTGTTTTATTTCTTTTTCACAACGTCCCCAGAAATGCTCTCTGGTGGTTTGTACTAAGAAAGCCCCTTCTAGATTTCAGAAGCAGTGAAAAATGCACCCAACAAAAGAGCAAGTGTGGGATAGTGCTTCACAGGGGAGCAGTGTGAGAGGAGATCTGAAGTGCGCCTGAGCCGTGCTCTGCGTGTGCTGTGTGTTGGGAAAACCTCCACGACTTCATTCCTTCCCTTGAAATTGAATTATTCATGCTTTCCTTGTCATCAAAATAGCTCCTCATTATTTCTGCTGTATATAAAATGCTGCTTATTTATCTCATATACATGATTATATGTAGAGTACAAACGACTGCTGGCTCAATAGCTCCCACTCACATTTCCCCTAAACCGTTTACTTAAAAAATTTTCCAAAGGGATGCTTATATGCTGCTCAGAAAGCTGGCTGAAGAAGCTTTATGCTCACTTGCCATCATGAGGTGACAGTATTCTTGTCAAGGGGCTGACTCCAAATGCTCCGTGCGTCCAGTCCTCTCAGTCCTTAAAGTCCCAGGATCTGCCGTCTGCCTTTGGGACCCCTGATGACTCTGCTATGTATAGTCATACAAGGTTTTTCCTGAACTGTACCCATGACTTTCTGGCCCTCTTGTTTCTCTAACCACTAGGCCTCAAACTCAAGGGACTGGATGGAAAGCAGTCACCAAACCACCCTTTCCATTGTTGATTTCTTTTGGAAGCTCTTATCTTTGCGGCAATCTATCGATGATGTCCTCTTCCAAGACAAGTTTCAGGATAAAGGTTTATAAGCATATAAGAGGAAGCAAATAGATGTATTTAGAGGAGGAGGGCTGCTGCTGCTACTGCTAAGTCGCTTCAGGGCAACCTATTCCAAATGCCCTGTTACATACATATCTACAAGGTATAACTATGTTCAATATTCTGAAACTGAAGTGTTCTGTTAATTAAATATGAGGGTTTTTATGAATGATTAATAAGAAAAGAAAGAAAGAAAAGAAAACCCCAAATGGAAATCATTACTTTTACTGCATTTATACAGGTGAAGGGCTTGTTTTCATATTTGGTGGGGTTTCATATGCAAACACATATATAGTGAGAAAAACATAAAGAAAAAAAGTATAAGAAGGGATTTTTGAAAATCTTACTTATTTTTATTTGGAGGATAATTGTTTTACAATATTGTATTGGTTTCTGCCATACGTCAACATGAATCAGCCCATAGGTTTATGTATGTCTCCTCCCTCTTGAACCTCCCTCCCACCTCCCACCCCACACTACCCCCCTAGGTTGACAGCTTATTTCTGTTTAGTGCCAAATAATATTATGTTATATATCCTGGGTGTGTGTGTGTGTGTTAGTCGCTCAGTCATGTCCAACTCTTTGCAACCCAATGGACTGTAGCCTTCCAGGCTCCTTTGTCCATGGAATTCTCCAGGCAAGAATACTGGAGTGGCTTGCCATTCCCTTCTCAGGGGATCTTTCTCAACCAGGTATTAAATCCAGGTCCCCTGCATTGCAGGCAGGTTCTTTACCATCTGAGCCACCAAGGAAGCCCATTCTTGGTATACTACAGTTTATATATCCATTCGCCTACTGAAGGGCATTTTTGTTGCGTCCAAGTTTTAGCAATTATGAGTAAAGCTACTATAAACATCTGTGTGTAGGTGTCTGTGTGGATATCAGTTTTAAATTCCTTTGGGTAAATAGCAAGGAGTGTGATTGCTGAATCATGTGGTAAGTATAAACCACCACTATCTTCCAAAGTGGCTGTACTACTTTGCATTCCCACCAACAGTGAATGAGAGTTCCTGTTGCTCCACATCCTTGACAGCCTTTGATGTTATCAGTGTTTCTGATTTTGGTCATCCTAAAAGATATGTATGGGTATCTCACTGTGGTTTTAATTTATATTTCTCTGATGATGTGTGATGTGGACAGTCTTTCTCAAGTGCTTATTTGCCATCTGTTTTTCTTCTTCAGTGAACTGTCTGTTAAGATCCTTGGCCCAATTTTTGATTAGATTGTTTGCTTTCTTACTGTTGAGTTTTAAGAGTTCTTTGTGTATTTTGGATACTGTCCTTTATCTGATGTGTCTTTTGCAAGTATTTTCTTCTATTCTGTGGTTTGTCTTCTCACTCTCTTAACATTGTGTTTCACAGAGAAGTTTTTTTAATGAAGTCCAGCTTAACAATTATTTCTTTCATGAAGTATGCCTTTGGTATTATATCTAAAAAGTGTTTAACATACCCAAGGTCATCCAGGTTTTCTCCTATGTTATCTTCTAGGAGTTTTATAGTTTTGTTGTTCAGTTGCCAAGTCGTGTCTGACTCTTTGCAACCCCATGTACTGCAGGATGCCAGGCCTCCCTGTCCTGCACCATCTCCTGCAGCTTGCCCGAGTTCATGTCCATTGCATCAGTGATAGTTTATGGTTTTATGGTTTACATTTAGGTCTATGATCTATTTTGAGGTAATTTTTTTGAAGAGTGTAGGTCTGTGTCTAGATTCTTTTTTTTTTTTTTTTGCATGTGGATGTTCTGCACCTTTTGTTGAAAAGACTGTCTTTGCCTACTGTATTGCTTTTATTCCTTTGTCAAAGTCTGGATCTATTATATGGATCTATTTCTGGGTTCTCTATTCAGCTTCATTTATCTATTTGCCTATTCTCCCATTAATTCCATGCTGTCTTGATTACTGTAGCTTTATGGTAAGTCTTGAAGTCGGATAGTGTCAGTCCTTCAACTTTGATCTCTTTCTATAATTATGTTGTATATTCTGGATCTTTTCCCTTTCTGTATAAACTTTAAAATCAGTTTGTCAATATCTACAAAGAGACTTATTGGGCTTTTGGTTGGGGTTGCGTTGAATATGTAGATCAAATTGGGAAGAACTGACATTTTGACAATATTGACCCTTCTTATCCATAAACAAGGATTATCTCTCCATTTATTTGATTCTTTGATTTCATTCATCAGAGTTTTGTGGTTTTCCACACGTTGATTTTGTACGTACTTTGTTAGATTTATACCTAAGTATTTAATTTTGTGGGTGCTAATGTAAATGGTATTGTATTTTTAATTTTAAATTCCACTGTTCATCGCTGGTGCAGGCATACCTTGGAGATATTGTAGATTTGGTTTCAAACCACCACAGTAAAGAAAATAAGACAATATAGTGAGTCACATGAATTTTTTGGTTTCCAAGTGCATATGAAAGTTATATTTACAAATTACTATACTCTGTTAAGTGTGCTATAGCATTTCATGAAAATAACCTATAAAATACTTTATTGCTTTAATTAAAAACATTTTATTGCTAAACAAAATGCTAAACATCATCTGAGCCTTCAGTGAGTCATAATCTTTTTGACTCTTTTTGCTGGTTGGAGGTCTTGCCTTGATGTTGACAGCTGTTGACCGATCAGGGTGATGATTGCTGAAGGTTGGGGAACTTGCGGCTATTTCTTAAAGTAAGACAGCAGTGAAGTTTGTCACACTGATTAACTCTTCCTGTTACGAACAGTTTCTCTACAGCATTCTACCAACAGTAGGACTTGTTTCAAAATTGGAGTCATTCCTCTCAAACCCTGATGCTGCTTTATCAACTAAGTCCATGTAGTATTCCAAATCCTTTGTTGTCATTTCAACAGTCTTCACAAGCATCTTCACCAGGAGTAGAGTCTATCTTCAGAAACCACTTTCTTTTCTCATCCACAAGAAGTATCTCCTCAACTGTGAAAGTTTTATGATGAGATTGCAGCTATTCAGGCTCCAGTTCTAACCCTAGTTCTCATGCTGTTTTCTCCACATCTGCAGTTACTTCCGCCACTGAAGTCTTGAGCCCCTCAAAGTTATTCAGGAGGGTTGGAGTCAACTTTTTCCAAACTCCTGTTCATGTTGATATTTTGACCTCTGCCCCTGAATCAAGGGAAGTCCCACACATGTTCTTAATAGCATCTAGAATGGTGAATCCTTTCCAGAAGTTTTTCAATTTACTTTATCCAGATCCATCAGAGGAATCACTATCCATGGCATCTGTAGCCTTATGAAATGTATTTTTTCTAAGTAATAAGACTTGAAAGTTGAAATTATCCAACTGAATCCATGGACTGCAGAATGGATACTGTGTTAGTAGGCATGAGAACAGTGTTACTCTTACACATCTTCATCAGAGCCCAAAACAGAGATGCCCATCTTTATGAAGTTAACATTCCTAATGAGGGGAGAACCAACAGACATAAAAAGTAAATAAATTGTATAGTATACAAAAAGTTCATAAATGGTACTGAAAAGGAAGGGAAGGGGAAGTGGGGGTGTGAGTGTAGGGCTGGAAGACACGTTGCTGGTGGCTGTGTGACGAGCACACAGCCAGGAGACCAGCGCTCCAGGGAAAGGAACAGCAGTGACTGAAACTAACACAATATGGTAAATAAACTATACTTCAATAACGTGTTTTTACTTTAAAAAATCAGTAATTACCAAATGCGTCCAGTGCCAGCAAAAAAAGAAGTATTAAACATACTTTGGCTAAAAGAGATAGAAATTTGATGGTAAAATGAGCTCTATAAAATGATTACAGATGATTATGTGATTATGTGATCCTGCCCCATTTTCATAAGCTCTCTTACTGCAGTCACTGCTGTAGATGTAGAATTATTCTAGCAAAGAGCCTTTCCTGTACTACTACTGCTGCTGCTGCTGCTGCTAAGTCGCTTCAGTTGTGTCCAACTCTGTGTGACCCCTTAGACAGAAGTCCACCAGATTCTACCATCCCTGGGATTCTCCAGGCAAGAACACTGGAGTGGGTTGCCATTTCCTTCTCCAATGCATGAAACCAAAAAGTGAAAGTGAAGTCACTCCGTCGTGTCCGACTCTTAGCGACCCCATGGACTGCAGCCCACCAGGCTCCTCCGTCCATGGGATTTTCCAGGCAAGAGTACTGGAGTGGGGTGCCATTGCCTTCTCCTAAAGAAGACAGCTGTTAATGGTCCTTCTGAGAAATTTATTGCAGGTAATTCCTGACCTGTCCCACAGAGACACTTCAAGTCAGTGATATATATTTTATATTTTGGAATTGACACCTGTATAGCAAATCTAACAAAAAGTAACAGGTGCCAGTCCTATCCGGTTGATTAATACAATGTCTGGCCCCAAATCCCATCTTACGTAAAACTTTATTTGAGTAGATATTACTTGTTTTCTTAAGGGAATCTAAGTAAGAAGCCAGGAACTGAGCATCTAAAAAGTTACTTTTCTATATTTGAAAAATTAGAGAAATGTAATGAGCATGTTGGAAACAGAGGATTGCTCTTCAGTGTCTGTTGAAAATTAGCTGTCTTTGTACTGTATACAAGTACAATCTGTAAAATATCACATTCCTCAAAGGTAGATTAATGAAATTCTGAAACCATCTAATATGATACACCTCTTGGGTAATCTTACACATGTTAAAATTATTAGAGACATTTCTGCATCATCAAAATGACCATTTGTGTGTGTGTGTATGGAAAAAAAAGGGAAAGAATTCATAAAAGTAACATTAAGTCCTCAGCACGTGGTAAGTCCATCAGCTACATGATAAATCTTTTTCAGTGCTGTGCTCTATAGGGTGAGAGCGCCTCTTCTCCTCTTCTGCTGCCCAGCTTTCAAAAACCCAGTACTTCAACGTAAAATTGAGCTTTGCAACAAAGCAAATTTCCAAAGGCACCCAGCGAGCACTTTGTTTCTTGCTGAGTACATTTTAAGGTTGTACTCTGACTTGTTTGCCCTCCCTCCCCTCAAATGCCATGAAGCAGTTTACTAGAGCAGAATTGCTTTTATGTGTCCTTTCTCTTTCATGTCCCTTGCTGGCTGGCTCTTCAATAGTGTGGCCGTTGGCATGAGCCGTAATGCTCGGGTAACTGGGCAAACATTTAGTCGGGTCAGACAGATCTTCCTTTTTTTAGCCAGGCTCTCCTGGCTTCTCCAAACACAGCCAGAGAAACAAAACCCATGGGAAGAAACCAAACAGTAAGTCACTTGTTTCTTTAAGGGAAACAAACTCAGAACATCATTCATAGTTGCCATTTTGTAGTTGAGGACAAGCTGCTTCAGGAACCAATGCCATGGAGATAATGTTGGAGGGGCTAGCTGGATGCCATCCTAGCCCAGACTTTCCTATGCTGGCTTCTTGGTGCCACCCTGCCTCCACTATAGCACATCAGCTTGGGGGAAGCATTCAGATTTCACATCAACCTATGGCTAGTGGGAGAAGCTTCTGGAAATCTCCACAGACATATGAGAAGCCAGCTTGAAAGGGAAAAACTCTGAGAGACACCTCTTCAAACATTTTAGAAACAAATGCCAGATGAGTGCTGGAGCTGTTCTGAGAGCCTGAGTAGAGGTTTCTTCCATCCTGGAAACTAAACCAACTAGAGGAAAGGGAAAAAAATCCACATGTAATTTATAGACAGAAAAGGAACAATTGAATTAGGAAGAGTAGGCAAGAGCTCAAAGGTAAATCGGAGCATGCATTCTGTAGGCACAGGATCAGATGAAACGTATTTTTTTCAAAGCTTTTCAAACCTCTGAATCCTGTTGCTTTTGAAACACAGTTGAAAAAATGGAAAAAAGCATAGCTAGAAGCTCGGTTGAAGCCAGGAGAGTAGAAATTCTTGGATCTAGCAGGCTGAGCTCGTTTCAGGGATGGGAAGTGAAGAGCAAAAGGAATCGTGTTACCACATCATCCCTGTGGAGTACACGAGAACTGGAGCCTCACCCATCATCTTTGTAGACACCATGTGGGATCAATCTTGGTGATGATGATAAGTCCTTGGTGACTGATATTTCCCTTTAAGATCATTCAGATTTGACATGAGACTGGGGTGGAATGGAAGGGCAGAGAAGAGGAGGGAGAGAAAGGGATCACTGAGGATGAAAGAGGGTAATGAATTTCAAACAAACCGCAGAAGGACAAAAAATTGGACTCCTCAGAAAAGTTTCAATACTTCCAAGAAAAGTAAGTTAAGGAAACCTCATGAAATGTGCTGCCCATAATTTAAGGTAGTAAAGGAAAGGGTTCTTTTGTATTGTGCTTTCTGAAGGCTGGTGGACACTTTTGCAAATAACGCTGTAATTCTTTCTCAACTTGCTGGTGCTTGACACTAAGCAGCACACCTAGGATGAAGTTTTTTGTATATTTTTCCAGTTTACAAGAGCACTCAGGAAGGGAAGAGCACTGAGTTAGGAGACTACAGATCTGGGTTTCTGCCCTGACTTCTGCGACCTTAGGCTAGTCAGATAGCATCTCTGGACCTGCTTTCTAATCTGTAAAATGAAGGCTTTGTGTTGGATGACCTTTCAGCATCCTCTAAGTTCCTTACGCCGTCAGATATAGCAATCTATGGCTTTATCTTATACCTTAGTCATCCCTCTGGCAGCTTCCTCGAAGTTCTCTTGAAAAGGAAAATTTTGTATAAAATATTTCTTATATAGTGATGGCATCACCGTTCAATGGACATGAGTTTGAGCAAACTCCGAGATATAGTAAAGGACAGGGCAGCCTGGTGTGCTGCAGTCCATGGGTCATGAAGAGTCAGACATAGCGACTGAACAACAAATAACAAATACAGTGAAAGAGTTCAGAACACACCACCTCCATGTATGCTGATCTTGCATATTGGTTATTTTGAGTTAATGGCATTTGAAAAACAGCTGATGGAAGAAAGGCATTCTGACCTTCCTTTTTCTTCCTGAAAAAAGGAGATAAAACTTGCATATGTCCTCCATATACCAGGAGGAAAGAAACATCCTTGTCACCAGGGATGGAGAGAAATTTGTTCAAACAAACCCTGCTAATGTCATCCTTAACCTCCTAGTCACTTCTCCACAATTAACTATTCAGTCCAAGCCCCTTTGCCTTGTCATATTTTCATGATTTACTCCAATTTAATTGTCCAACTTAACATATAAGCTTTCGGCTTTGGCTGTTTCTTTGGATCTTCATGTCTCTTGTGAGGGCTCCAATGTACAAGTTAAAAAAAAAAGGCAACTTGTGTGCTTTTTCTCTGTTAATCTTTTGTAATTCTAATTATTTAATTAGACCCAACTGGAGACCCAAAGAGGGCAAAGGGGAAATTTTTCTTTCCCTTCAATGGGCAGTGTATGTCTCTAGTTTTTATTTGCTAAAGACATGTGACATACATTGCCATCCATAGGCGTGTGCTTCTCCTCCCTGTCTTTCTTCTGGGGGCCAGGCTTCCTTCCTTTCTGTTCTTAGCAATTGCAAATGATGAAGTCCAAGTAGAACCCTTAAAAATAGTATAGAGTGAAAGAAAGAGAAAGGAAGAGAAAAGTGAAAAGGAATTTCTGGTTAAAATGAGAGGAAAATAAGGAGGATATGAGGGAGGGATGGTGAGGGAAGGAGCTCCCACCCCACCCTAAGGAATGGACGTGGTCTCTGGGGACCCATCAGGATGAGGGGAGCTCCACAGTGCTGAGTCCAGCAGCTCTCCAATGGGTCAAAATTTATAAAAAGAACTAGAGATGCTTTAACTAGCCTTGTTGTTGTTCAGTCACTAAGTCATGTCTGACTCTTGGCAACCCCATAGACTATAGCAGGCCAGACTTCCCTGTCCTTCACTATCTCCCAGTTTGTTCAAACTCACGTCCGTTGAGAGAAGATGCCATCCAACTGTCTCATCCTCTGTCATCCCCTTCTTCTCCTGCCCTCAATCTTGCCCAACATCAGGGACTTTTTCAATGAGTTGGCTCTTTGGGGGGCTCCTAAGACTCATGCAAGCCCCTCAATTGCCATTGCACCCATGGATAAAGCTCGCTCTGCTTCTACATTCACTTTCCCAGCCCAAACAACTCACACACTGAGGGTTTCCACTAGACCTCTGTGTGAGACGGACACAGCATCCCGCCATGGTCTATCTGGGCTGACCACAGGGGCCAGGCCGGAACTCAGCAGGGGCCCCCTATTGGCAGCTGTGTTCAGCAGCCCTGCTCAAGCTCTTCCATATGGACATTCTTGTCCAAGTGCACAGGAAGCAAAGCTCAAATCGCCACCCATTAATCAGCAACTCATAGTGCTTCAGAGAATTAGAATCTGGTAAAGCACAGGGAGTATAATGTCAGTGTTATTCCCCTAGAGGAGCAGCTCTGTTTGGAAAACACCAGTACTTAGTTTTCCTCTCTTAAATCTCCTTCAAAAGTGAACTTCTTTCTGTAAAACTTGGCTTTGTTAAAGGTCAGGAGAGTGGTTAACCTTGGCTGGGGGCCAGGGAAGGAGTGGCCATGATTGGAAAGAGCAGTGAAGCTCCTGAGTGCTGGTAATGTTCTCTTGCTTGATTTGGGTTCTGGTTACACACATGTGTTTGGTTCAGTACACCATGATTCATGTGCTTTCATGTGTATATGTTACAGTTTAATTTAAAAGGTTTTCTTTAAGAAGTGCCCAAGTTGCACTCTTCTTGAGGCGAGGGACTGTGATGCTATTCACATTCTACCCCCTGCTTTAAGCACAATGTCTGGCTTATAATAAATACTTAAATAAATACTTTTTCAATGAAACCAAAAGGAGAGAATGTCTTTCCTCTGGTATCCCAGCAGCAACCATTTGCCATCCTTCAAAGTGTTGGTTCTGACCCAGAGAACTGCTACATCCATACAGTTTATAGAAGTCAGAGGATGACAACCTCATAGCACTACTTTGATAAGGAAACTCAATAGACATGTGCCTGGCCTTTTTGTGTTCTAAGTTCTCTTAAGCAGAGGATGGATTTTCAAGCCTGGAGAAACCATGCTGATTATATATGGAAGTCTTTCAGGACAAGGGCTCCATGGTGGAGAAAAAAACAAACTTCAAGTATAAAGACCCAGCTGTTCTTGGAAAAGCCAAGAGAACTGGCCTGGGAAGTTCTGTGTTACCCATAGTGGATAGAGCAGCCGACACCTGATGTTTCCAGGTCAGCCTTGCTGTCAGGCATTGTGTTGTCGACATGGGACATATTGTCCTGGCACACACACACAAAGTTACTTAGAATCTCGTTGAAACAACCACAAACTTACAGAGGAGTTGAAACTGGTATGAAAACATTAAAAAATGAAAATAAACCAAACATCTATCAGAAGGTTAATAAATGAGTAAATGGTGGCATATTCATCCAATGAAGAATTACTTAGGAATAAAAAAGGAAGGAGATAAGAGGAATGAGTCCCAAAAGGACCATGCCAATGGAAAGAAGTCAGACCCCTAAAAGTACATGTTGTGTGTTTTCATTTAGACACGAATTCTAGAAAAGACAAATCTGCATTATGAGACAACCAGAACAGTGGTTGTCTTGTGCCAAAGGTGGGATTAGGGATCAAAGGCGATGGGCACAAGGACCTTTCTATGATGAACAAGATGTTTCATATCGTGATTGTCATGGTGATACTATGGGTGTATATATTTGTCAGAAGTTCTTGATATATATCTTAAATTGGTATGTTTTATTGTATGTAAATTTTAACAATAAAATTTTTTAAAATTGCAAAAAGAAAAAGAAAGGTGAAACTATGGTATAAAAGCATTTTTTCTGAACTATCTGAGAGTAAGACGTGAATTGGATGCTCCTCATCCCTAATCAGTGGGTATTGCACGCAAACAATCTAGCCCCAGTACAACCATTAGGTTGGTATTAGGTCAGAGTATTAGCAGATACATCATTGCCACCTAAACTATAGCCTCCACTATAGTTTCACCAGCTGTTTCCATAACGCCCTTTATTGTGTGAGAAAAGATCCAATTCAGAACCATGCATTGCATTTGGTTATTATACCTCTTTGGTTTCCTTCATTTAGCTGCAGTTCTTCAGTCTTTCCTTGACTTTCTTGACTTTCATACTTTAAAAGAAACAGGCCAGTGATTTAGTAAACTGTCCATCTATTTCGGTATCTCTGCTATTTTCTCGTCATTAGATTCGGGTTACCATTTTGAGCAGTGAAATTGCAGAAGTGAGGCTGTGTTCCTCTCATTGCAGCCGATCAGAGGTGCAAAGACTTGAATTTGTCCCATGATTGCTAATATTCACTTTGATTACTGACAAACAATAAGTATTATTTATTTATTTTCTTAATGGTAAGCATGTAACAGTGTTTTTTCAGCTTTATGAGGCCTAATTGACAAATAAAATTGTACGATATTTAAAGTGACATTGGGATGCCTGATATACATTATAAAAAGAGTCCTGCTATCTTGTTAATTAACAAGGCCATCACCTTACATATTTACCTTTTTTACTTTTTGGGTGAGAACATTTAAGTTTGACACTCTTAAAATTTCAATTATATAATTCAATGTTATCAACTATAGTCTTTATGTTATACTTTATGTCCTCAGACCTTATTCATTCTTTTTTTTTTTTAATTATTCCTTTATTTCTCATGTGTTCCCCATCCTGAACCCTCCTCCCTGCTCCCTCCCCATACCATCCCTCTGGGTTGTCCCAGTGCACCAGCCCCAAGCATCCAGC
>NW_011494735.1:8384402-8385388 GCF_000754665.1 Bison bison bison | reverse complement strand
GGAGGCCAAAAAGGAGTCATGTTAAGAGATGTTCTACCCAGATGCCTTTTTGGTTGGATCCATCTTGGCTATGAGAGGCTTGGACACGCATGGGAGGATCCAGAGATATACCAAATATGGGCTGTGAACCAGACAAATCAAAATGATTGGCCAAAGGAAAGCCGGAAGAAATGCCCCATAAAAGTAATTCAAACTGCCACGAGGGCATGACTCAGTAACTCAGGGACTCTCCCTCTGAGTCCACTTGTATGTCTGTCCATCACACATACTGTACTCTTTTTCCTCCTAATAAATACTTTGCTTGCTTCACTACTTTCCATTTTTGTGGAAATTCTTTTCTGCAAAGTCGAAGGGCCAGGGCCCTTGTCACTGACCATTGGTCCAGTGGCTAGGATTTGGTGCTTTCACCACTGCAACCCAGACCCAGTCTCTGGCTGGGAACCCAAGCCCTGCTCCAAGCCGTTGCAGGCTGAGACACCTTGAGATCAGAAGCCCGCCTTGGTCTGCCCCACTTAATGGCTTTAGGATCAAATTCTTCAGGAAAGGAAGGAAACAGAAATGAAGGGGAAGGGGAATTTGGGAGGAGAGCTTTCTCCTAAATTTTGCCCCCCCCCCCACAAAAAATTAAAAAATGTGTTCAGCGTAATTGTTTTAACAGCATATTATATTCAATTTAGATACTGAAGGAGGAAACAGAACAGGCTCCATCTTGAAAGCAGGACTCCATCTTGGGCCGGACTGTGGACTTTGAGCTATATGCCCAGTATCTATGGAAATGACATACCAACTGGAAAACCAAACCCCCAGGATGGAAGAGCCCCAGAGCTCATACCTAGACTCTCCGTTGCCTAAAAGAATACCCTAATTATCTGTGTAACTGAATAGAATAATAAATTCTATTATGCTTACTGGGGTATGACCACAGGCCTATTGATAATTGTCCACAGTTAACTACCTAGGCTTAAGGCATACGAATCACAGGTTAA
>NW_011494735.1:8382230-8384302 GCF_000754665.1 Bison bison bison | reverse complement strand
CTTTTTTTGTGGGATCTTTGTCAGGTTTTGGTATTAGGGTGATGGTGGCCTCATAGAATGAGTTTGGAAGTTTACCTTCCTCTGCAATTTTCTGGAAGAGTTTGAGCAGGATAGGTGTTAGCTCTTCTCTAAATTTTTGGTAGAATTCAGCTGTGAAGCCGTCTGGACTGGATTAGGGTTGTGTATGCCTGGTTTCTCTACCATATGGTTGCTTATAAGTATTTTGGGGAGAGATAATTTGAGACTGTGTGAAACTACTCCATTGAAACTATCCCATTCATCATCAAACTTTCAATTTACTCATTTATGAATTAAGTCTGTGTGGACTCATCCTTTCTATCCTCTTTACTTAGTGGGCATTGCTATCATTGTTCCTTTAAAAGCTTTAATGTTGAGGTCCCTCAATTTGATCAGTGGGCCTCCAAGCTGACTTCTATGTCCGTTTGACATGTGTTAATCATTCTTTGAGTACTTTCGTTTTCTGGTGTAACTTTCATTTCTTCTAGGCACATCTTGTGTTTCCCCTGCTCCAGTGGGGAACATGCCTTTTCTCCCAGGAACAAGAACAACACACACACACACAGAGACGCACACACACATCTTTATCTGACTTTGTGCTAGTGCTAAGTCACTTTAGTCATGTCCAACTCATTGCCACCCTATGGACTGTAGCCCGCCAGGCTCTTATCTCCATGGGGTTTTCCAGGCAAGGATACTGGAGTGGGTTGCCATTTCCTCCTCCAGGGGATCTTCCTGACCCAGGGATCGAACCTGTGTCTCTTGCGTCTCCTGCATTGGCAAGTGGGTTCTTTACTACTAGCACCACCTAGGAAGACCCTTCTATGACTTTGTATGTGGAAAACTATGAGTTCACATCTGTCAACTAAAAAACATATTCAAAACCTAAAAGTTGAGAGTTTTGTTTTATTCGGCAGGAACTCTAAGGACTTCAAGCCCAGGAGGCAGCATCTCAAGTCACCCTGAGAGAACTGGTCTGAAGAGGTGGGGCAGGAAGGGGGAAGCTAGGATGTAAAGGAGTTTTGCAACAAAGGGCACATTAGTCTGAACTAAATAAAACCAGATATCTCAAGTTAAGGAATTTAGTGCTTCTCTATGTATGGGAAGATGCAAGAGTCTGGGCTCACTGAAATCATTCATTTGATATTCCCTCAGCTATCTGGGGCCAGTCTCCTGTGTTTTCACATCCTGAGTTTCCTCAGGGCTTACCTTAGGGTGTGGCTGCAGTCTGATGGCACTTATTCTTTATTTTCTTCCTGTATTCCCTTCGGTGGTGGCTGCAATCGCAGATGACTGTGACATCCTTTGTTGACTGACAAGGCAGGAAATATTCCATTCATCATGTTCATGTCCCTAGTTCTAGCCCAACACCAACATCACAAGGTTCATATCTAGTTTCCCTCTCCAACAGTGAGAGACTTGACTCATGAGCTTTAACGTATTTGCTTATTTGATCTATCTTCTTGAAGATGACTGATCTCCCTTCTATTCCATCTCCTCCTCTATAGGGTACCCCTCTGAACCATCACACCCTGCGAGGAACCCTACACCCTTTGCTGGGTCACCTCTCCATGTGGCCCTTCCTCACCCTTCTTGGGCTCTGACATCTACACTAAACCACCTCACATGGGATGCCCCCTTCTGCTACTCCATCTCCGGCGCCCTGTGCTGCCCCTCCGTTTCACATTCTGTGCTGGACTGCGCTGCATGTGGGGATCCTCCTCACCCCATCTGAGCTATGACACCCTGATGTAGCTGCATCCACGTGTGGCGCATTCTCATCCCACCTGGACACTGACCCTCTGCTCCGGGCTCTGCAGCTCCCATCTCTCTCCTACTGCCAGTGTGGAAGTGAGGCAGGAGACAGACGGGCTCCCCAGGGTAAAGCAGTTGGAGATTCATTCTCTGTTGACCAAAACTCCAAAATAAGAATAGCAGGGCAATTAAGAGAGGAGGCTGGGCCCTGCCTGGACTACATGTTTCTTTTCTCAGAGTCAGGAGACTGCCCCGACCACACATGCACAGAAAAGGCTCCCTGGAGGCCAAAAAGGAGT
>NW_011494735.1:8367214-8382130 GCF_000754665.1 Bison bison bison | reverse complement strand
TAACTACCTAGGCTTAAGGCATACGAATCACAGGTTAACTTTGATTGTATCTTTCTTTTCCGTTGTTCAGACTAGTTTCAGAGAATTTGGGGAGGTGGGTTTGAGCACGTACACTTAGGGAATATAAGGTTTTCACAAAAACTGGTCAGGGTTCTTGGCTAAGAGGAGACTCTACCTTGGGCCCGCGGTATAATAAACTGCACTCCACTATCTGCATTGTCCTTCTGAGTGAGTTTGTTTCCTGGAACACGTGGCTACAACAATACTTCACCCATATATTTTGACTTATAACTGAGAAACAGATATCTTTTCTGACCAGTAAGGAGAAATATCTGATTCTTTTTATCATACTTTTCAGAAAATTGTTTACCATGTAAGTCTTACTATGATTTCAAATAATCCTGATCAATCCATCCAGGCAGAGAAAGATTGAAGAAGTGAGTAACAATTTCAGTGAGAGCAGAGGAAGACGCTGCCTTTAATGTGTAGCTCTTAATCAAGAGAGTCACTGGAACCCAGCTGGCCATCCTTCCTTGTCCCAGAGGGATCCTGGTCATACCACAGAATCTGTAGGCAGTGTCTGGGCAGAAAGAGGGTGGGGTGAGAATGGGGTGGGGTTCTGTTCCCATGTACCCAGGGGTTGGCCTCAGCGGCATTCCAATTGCACTGCCTTCCCACACACCTTACTTTTCCCTGCTTCTCGATCTTGTTCTATCTCAGAAAAACCCTTCCCACCTGAAGGCCCTCCCCAGAAGTTTGGAGCCAGCTTTTGGGTCGTTTTTCCCATTTGAGATGCTTAATCTGGAGTCCTAAGAAAAAATATGAGTAGCAATGCCATTATCAACATTTCTTCCAGAGATCTTTTATGCCAAAGTTCTCCTGAAGGCTTGTGCTAGTAAGCCAGAGGATCACACTGTCTTCTCTAACTCTCCCTGTTATTGTTGTTTAGTCGCTAAGTTGTATCTGACTCTTTTGTGACCTCAAGGACTATAGCCGGTCAGGCTCCTCTGTCATGGGATTTCCCAGGCAAGAGTACTGGAGTGGGTTGCCATTTCCTTCTCCAGGGGATCTTCCCCTTGATCAGGAAGGGATCAAACCCATGTCTCCTGCTTGGCAGGCTGATTACCACTGAGCCATCTGGGATGGCTGTAACCCTCCCTACATTTGTAATAATCAGTAATATCAATACTGGTTTTAAAAGATGCAGAAATATGTAGTAAGAAATCTCACAATGAATAATAACTGCGTGGAAGTAATACCTGCATGAAAAAAATGCAGGTAGAATGATTAGTAGTGACCTTGTTAATGCTTATTAGTTCCTTTTCCTTTAAGCCTGCTGCTGCTGCTTCGGCTAAGTCGCTTCAGTCGTGTCCGACTCTGTGCGACCACATAGAGCCCACGAGGCTCCCCCGTCCCTGGGATTCTCCAGGAAGAACACTGGAGTGGGTTGCCATTTTCTTCTCCAATGCATGAAAGTGAAAAGTGAAAGGGAAGTCGCTCAGTCGTGTCCGACTCTTAGCGACCCCATGGACTGCAGCCCACCAGGCTCCTCTGTCCATGGGATTTTCCAGGCAAGAGTACTGGAGTGGGGTGCCATTGCTTTCTCCGTCCTTTAAGCCTACACGTAACTAAAAATTGAATTCCTAATCATTTTTTTGGACTTCAATTAACCATTGCTATGCATCATCTCTCCCCTGAATAAGGTTACACTGGGTCCATCACCCTAAACTTGTTATAAGAGCTTACCTGATTATAGTCAATTAGTCATACAATTGTTTATTTAATGGCTACATTTTCTACTAGACTTTAGCCTTCTTGAGGGCATGAATTTTATTAGGCTTATTTATCACTTACAACTCCAGTGCTTAGCACAGCACTTTGCCCATAGAACTTGGGAAAAAATATTAGCTGAATAAATAAGTTATATTTTCTGAGCTATGATATTGTTGCAGGAACCAGTACTCAAGAAACCAAGCACCACACTCAGAGAGTTGGAGAACTCAGGTTTACTACACCGGCAGGCCCAGAGGAGTTACCATTCCAAGCTCTGAGCCCCGAATAAAGGGATTACAGAGTTTTTATAGACAGATTATAGTGGACAACACTAGCTGTTAATAGGCTGGTTTGAACTAAGGGGTTTCACATGCGCGGGAAGAGCAATCAAGATGGACAGGGATGCCTGACCTTTACACGGACAGGCACGATTAAGCAAGTTTGCAGGGGCCGGGTGATTGCAAAGGGCAGGACAAGGGTGAGTGAGATAAACTCCAGTTCCTAATATTGCAAGTCCCCACTTTCTGAGACTACGTGGCCTACGTGATCTAGACTTTGCAAGGGGCAAGCTGAGTTACAGAGGCAGAAGGAGAAGGAGGTTATGTAAAATTTTAACTCTTCCTCTTCAATATTACTGACTTCACATTATTTAATCCCAACAACACCCAATTTTATAGATTGGTAGACAGGCTCTGAGAAATTAAGGAACTTATGCAAGTATGTGTAGATTTTAAAAAGTCGACTCTGAATTCAAACCCACATAGTAAAAGGATAACTTGTACTGGTTAAGAGCATGGGTTCTGTAGCCACTGCCTGTATTCAGGAATTTTACAGGCTGTTATTAGGGCTGGATGAACTAATGAAGGCAAAGCATGAAACAGAGCTTGGCATGGAATCAACAGTCAGGAAACATTAGAGATTAATATTATTTTGCTTCTTATCCTGTGTCTTTTCTGTTCTAACATGTTGCCTCCTCTCCTTAGTGAAGAGACTAGCCCATGGGCTAAACCTCCTCTCCCTTATTATCTAAAAGACTAATCAAAATTAATATAAATTACCATTTATGGACAATAATAGAAAAATAATCAAAGTCTAGAGTCTAAGCTAGAAGATGGAAGGAGCCTGGGTCCCTGAGTCACTGTGTGGAGGAAAATTGCCATCCACTAGGTGGGTACCCACCACCAATTAACTTATACAGGTTTCCAGATTTGTCGGTTTATTTGTTACAGCAACTAGTAATACCCTGATTAATGCATCTTTTTTGTACAAACAGTGGGGTGTGTAAACTCAACAATAGTTGCTTTGAAACATTTATTATCCCTGTCTTTGTTTCTCTCTCCCATTCATTCTCTATGTCTCTATCTTTGTCTCAGTTACTTTCCTGTGGAAATCTCACTTGAACATTATTTAGATTTTGGAGGGAGTGGAGAAAGTAAACAAGAAGTCCTATATAAATTTTCACATCCAAACAAACCTTATTTTGGAGTATTGAGACTTGCATAGATTTTGTTCCAGTTATTAATTTTTTACTATTTATTCCCTGTTAGTATGAAAATTCTGCTATGAAGAAGGTGGTGGTTAGGGAAGGATTTGAAATTCCTGGATCTCCATTGGTAATATGATCATAAAAACTCACCTTTAAGCTCCATAGGTGACTGCAGCCATGAAATTAAAAGATGCTTACTCCTTGGAAGAAAAATTATGACCAACCTAGATAGCATATTCAAAAGCAGAGACATTACTTTGCCAACAAAGGTCCGTCTAGTCAAGGCTATGGTTTTTCCAGTGGTCATGTATGGATGTGAGAGTTGGACTGTGAAGAAAGCTGAGCGCTGAAGAATTGATGCTTTTGAACTGTGGTGTTGGAGAAGACTCTTGAGAGTCCCTTGGACTGCAAGGAGATCCAATCAGTCCATTCTGAAGGAGATCAGCCTTGGGTGTTCTTTGGAGGGAATGATGCTAAAGCTGAATCTCCAGTACTTTGGCCACCTCATGCAAAGAGTTGACTCATTGGAAAAGACCCTGATGCTGGGAGGGATTGGGGGCAGGAGGAGAAGGGGACGACAGAGGATGAGATGACTGGATGGCATCACTGACTCAATGGACGTGAGTTTGAGTGAACTTCGGGAGTTGGTGATGGACAGGGAGGCCTGGCGTGCTGTGATTCATGGGGTCGCAAACAGTCGGACACTACTGAGTGACTGAACTGAACTGAACTGAACTGAAGCTCCATAGGAAGAGAATTGCCTATATATTCCAAAGAGGGAATTTCATATAAAAGCTTGCTGCTTCCTGTTTCAATTAACCCCACCTATAAGAATCCTGGCTATTTGGAAAAAAAGATTATAAGATGATCCCACTTGTAGACTAACAACCCAGATTAAAACCATTGGAGTCTCAGGCTTAGTACCACAAGTGAACTACAAGAGTTTCATACTTAGCCTGAATTACATTTATAACTAGAGGAAGAAGCTGCTTTCATAAAAACAAAACAATGGCAGTAACAATAAACCCAGAAGTATCAGGCTTACTTGGAATGTCTTATGTCAGACACTCTGAGAACCATCCTATTGCATTCTCTTCCATCTGTCTAACTTGTTTAGGAATTAACTTGATTGATGGACATGTTTCCTGACATTCACCATAGAAGTTACAAGGAATACCATGTGGTTATGGTAGGTTTTTTAAATATATATTTTTATTATGATTATAAAACTAATACATTATTATTATTATTTTAAAAAATCCATAAATATCCCCCAAATGCAACAAATACTATAAAAACATCTGTAACTTTACTACTTACTTAAAACCCTTTTGTATTTGATATCTCCCTGTGGTTTTTTTTTTTTTGAAATCTGTTTCTCTATTATACATCTATCATCTACATACCTACCTATCTATTCAAAATTGGAGTCACAACTTACATATGATTTTTAACCATATTTTCTCATTTAATATGCATGATAAGAATTTTTCCATGTCCCTGAATGGTTGTATAATGTTTCATTATAGATATATTTGTTCTCCAAATATTTTCTGAGCTCCTTCTCTGAACAAGCAAAGATTTGCTGTAATTTATTTAGTCATTTCTCTGTTGTTTGAACATTGTTCAAACTTTTAAAAACATAAGTCAAATCATATCTGTCTGTGCCAAATATGGTTCCCCATTTTGCTAAGAGTAAAAACTTATGTTTTGAGTTCCCTGGTGGTCTAGTGGTTAGGATTTAATGCTTTCACTGCCATGGCCAAGATTCAATCCCTAGTCTGACAACTGAGATCCTACAAGCTGTGTTGCATGGCCAAAGTTTAAAAAAAAAAACACACACAAAATTTTTTTTTAAATTTTTATTATTTTTTAATTTAAATTTATGTTTTTTAATTGGAGGCTAATTCCTTTACAATATTGTATTGGTTTGGAGAAGGAAATGGCAACCTACTCCAGTACCCTTGCCTGGAGAATCCCAGGGATGGGGGAGCCTGGTGGGCTGCCGTCTATGGGGTTGCGCAGAGTCGGACACGACTGAAGTGACTTAGCAGCAGCAGCATTGTATTGGTTCTGCCACACATCGACATGAATCCGCCACGGGCGTACACGTGTTGCTCATCCTGAACCCCTTAAGAGCTTACATCCTTCTGATGGTCTTTGAGGCCCTTCACCATTGCCCCCAACCCTTACCTCTCTGGCTTCGATTCCTCTCCTTGCCCAGCCACACCAAACACACTGGACTCCCTGCTACCTTTCTAATTGCCAGACAGGCTGTGCTCCTGGGCCTTCGCACTAGCTATTCTCTCTGCCTGGAATGCTCAAGGACCCACTACCCAGATTTCTCACCTCCTTAGAATTTTTGCTCAGGCGTTCTCAGGAAGCAAACTGTTCCTTTTTTTCTTGCCTCTAGCCACGCCTGATCACTCTTGCTCTCTTTTGTCTTTTTTATTTTTCTTCAGTATCTATTATTTTCTCACATAGGATTATACTTTATTTATTAAATTTACCATTTATTATCTTATTCTCCCACAGTAATGTAAATTCCATGAGGGTGGAGTATTTGTCTATTTTGTTCACCAATATATTGCAGGTGCTCCAAACACTGCTTCGCAGGTAGTTAGTTGCTCATTAAATATTTGTTGCATGAATGTATAAATGTTTTTGCATTTTTAGCTACTTGTGAACAGTGCTATATAGGGTCTAAATCTTTGACTGAATCTCTTGTGATTCTGAGATTTCATGGGGTTACTGAGTCAAAGGAAAAAATTTTAAGGCTTTATGATATATATCATTAAATAGATTTTTAGAAAAGTTCTGATTTATGCTTTTAGCAGCATAAATGTTCATCTCATTACATTAATACATGCAAAAGTTAACCTTTGTTAATCTGAATGCTGAAGAATGCTACTCATTTTAAAATTTTACGTTAAAAACTTTCACAATTACCTGACTACTAGTAAATTTGAAGATTTAAAATTTAGCTTATTAGTTATTGATCACCTGATCACATTCCTTATTGATAGATTGTAGCAAATATTAAGATTTATTTTCATTTTTGTTAGGGATAATTTGTACACACCAAGTGAATATATTTAGGGAAAAAAAATACTCTTAAACCCACCGCCCAGTTTAAGAAGTAGGACATCATCAATTCTTTTGAAATCCCCATGAGTGCCTCCCAGTCCCCTTTCTCAGCATCTTTACAGAGAAACATTGCTTTTTTAATGTGTCCCAAATGGTATATTGTTTAGTTTTGCCTATTTTGAAGATGGAGTCGTACTGCACTTCAACATTGTATTTCTATAATGTTTGATTTCTACAACTGCAACTCATTTATTTTTACTGCTTTATACTATTCTCTTATGTATATATACCACCATTTATTAATCCAGTGTCTTATCAGTGGGAAGTAGGGTTGTTTCTAACTCTTTGGTATGATAAATGACACTGGTGTAAACATTTTGTTTGTGATTTCTGAGCCATTATATGCAAACTCTCTGTAGGGTATATACTTAGGAGACGAATTTCTGGGTCATCGAGGATGTGGAGGTTCAACTTTTCAAGATAATGTGAAACTTTTCCAGTTTGGTTGTATTAATTTATGTTTTTAATAGCAATAGAGGGCTTCCCAGGTTTCCCAGTGGTAAAGAATCTGCCTGCCAATGCAGGAGACACAGGTTAGATCCCTAGGTCAGAAAGATCCCCTAGAGTAGGAATCGGCAGCCCACTCCAATATTCTTGCCTGGAGAATTCCATGGACAGGGGAGTCTGTCAGACTACAGTCTATGGGGTCACAAAGAGCTGGACAGGACTTACTGACTGAGCATGCATGCACTAGCAGTTGACAATATATTCAGTTCAGTTCAGTCGCTCAGTCGTGTCTGACTCTTTGTGACCCCATGGACTGCAGCATGTCAGGCCTCCCCGTCACCAACTCCCGGAGTTCACCTAAACTCATGTCCATTCAGTTGGTGATGCCATCCAACCATCTCATCCTCTGTCATCCCCTTCTCCTCCTGCCTTCAATATATTACAGACTGTATTTCTTCACATCTTTATAACATGTGACTTGAGACCCAAGGCTGCTGCTGCTGCTGCTAAGTCACTTCAGTCGTGTCCGACTCTGTGTGACCCCATAGACGGCAGCCCACCAGGCTCCCCCGTCCCTGGGATTCTCCAGGCAAGAACACTGGAGTGGAGACCCAAGGCGAACAGTGGGCAATTTGACAGTGCATAGCTAACTTCTAAAATTGACCCTAGGTCTTTCAGAGATTAAAAAAAAATCACTAATAATTGTATGAAAGAAAAATTTCTAGAGTTAATCTCCAGAGCCATTTTCTTGTTATGTTAGCAGAAAGGAAAAGATCAATGGCATTTTTGTCACTATATCTAGAATGATTTAAGAAATCACCTACATGTCAGAGTACCGGCTGGAGCAAGGTACAGCCCTCTCTCAGAGGGATTGTCTCCTGAAGGAACCTATTTTTTTTAATGAATATTTTTTTTTCTGTTGGATATCCAAAGGGGAGTTGGCTGATGGTTATACAGGTCTGGAATTTTAGAAAAAGGGAATGTCATTATTGTTCCTTTTGAACAAATCAATCTAATGAGCATCTATTTTTAGTCTGCTTTATAAAAGACCCTAAGACCTGAGATGTTTGAGAGAAAAGAGAATATTACTCCCATTTCCACTCTGTTTCCTTTTAAGTTAGAAGATTTCAAACTCTCAAAAATAGGATTCATTCACTTTTATTTATTGCGAACAAGTTTTTGTCATTGATGTGTACCTCTGGTGTGTAATCACTAAGCCAAGGTTAGGTTAGGAGAAGGCAATGGCACCCCACTCCAGTACTCTTGCCTGGAAAATCCCATGGACAGAGGAGCCTGGTAGGCTGCAGTCCATGGGGCCGCTAAGAGTTGGACACGACTAAGCGACTTCACTTTTCACTTTTTACTTTCATGCACTGGAGAAGGAAATGGCAACCCACTCCAGTGTTCTTGCCTGGAGAATCCCAGGGATAGGGCAGCCTGGTGAGCTGCCGTCTATGGGGTCACACAGAGTCGGACACGACTGAGGTGACTTAGCAGCAGGTTAGGTGGCCTGGTTGATCCCTAAATACATGGAAAGTCATCATTTTAAGAAATGTTTTCAATAATACTATGTCAGAGTTAAACAACCAGCCCAGAGCTTTCTGTCCATCTTGTGCGAAAACCCATAGGAAATAACATGGAATTGATCCAAGGGGACATGGGAAAGTATTATCATTCAGCTATGGAAGGCCTGGGCTAGACCACTGCAGGCTAAATATGTCTTGACCCCCAGAACCCCTCTCTACCTGATGGAGGAGGCTCCAGCTGGCCTGAAGGAGAGCTATATATGTGGAAGTAGAGATGGGTGACTTGCTTTGCTGACACTCACCTTTGGGCCAAGCTAAGCTCAGTAAGTCCACTGGGCCACAAGACTTCTGGTCTCCAGGAAACTGGCCAAGGGTGGATATGCAGGAGATCAAGAAAAGAGCAGAGGAAAGAATGACCCCGTGGACTATGGGGCCAAATCTGAACCTGACCTTTCCCATTGCGCCTCTGAGTGGGTCTTCTCCTCAGCTGTGCTTGTCTGCCAACCCAGATTACACACACAGCATTGACACACGCATACTCCACACTCATATTCTTTTGTCAACCTTTACATCACTCACTTTACCTTTAGCATATGTGGCCTTGTGCTATATTCACTTCAAAAAATAATTTCATTGAAGTGTAATTTGTATACCATGAAAGTTACCCATCTTAACTATATAATTCAATGATCTTTTTTGGGGGGTAAGTTTACTGAATTTTGCAACCATCCCCAAAATCCAGTTTCACAGTAGCTCTGTTACCTCAATAAGATCCTTCATGTCCATTGGCAGTCAATCCCTGTTTCCCACCCTCCAGGCCCAGAACCAACTAGTAATATGACTTCTTATAGATTTGCCTTTTCTGGACATTTCATATGAATGGAATCGTGCAAAGTGTGGTCTTTTGTGTTTGACTTCTTTTCAGTTAGTGTGAAGTTCTTCCATGTTGTAGCATGTATCAATTTTTCATTCCTTTTTATTGCTGAGTGGCTGGTGTTCATTGTGTTTAATCACTTGCCAGTTGATGGACATTTGGGCTGCTTCCATTTGGGGGCCGTTATGAATAACCCTGCTGTGAACATTCATGTGTAAGTCTTTGTATAAGCATAGTTTCCATTTCCCTTGGGTATATACATAAGAGTGGAATTGCCTCATCATATAAGTCTGTGTCTAACTTTTTAAGAAACTGCCAACCTGTTTTCGCATCAGCCGTACCATTTCATGTTTCCTGTGGTTGACTTCTTCTTATGAGCTCTGTTTCTGTTGATAGGCTGTAGCTTCCTGGGGACAGCATTTCCTGCCTGTAGCTCTGGGTAACCGTAATTCTCAGCATAGTCTGTGGTCCTTAATGATGATCTCTGTAATGGGTTGAATGGTGGCTGCAAAGATATATTCACATTGTGATTCTTGGAATCTATGAATATTACCTTATATTGTTGCAGGAAGGCGGACCCCTTCCAGGACCTGAGAGTGGGCTTTTGTCTAAAACTCGGAAATGAATTGTCCAAGGAGACACATATGCAGACAAAGCAAGAGGCTTTATTGGGAAGAGACACCCAGGTGGAGAACAGCAGAACATATGCAGACAAAGCAAGAGGCTTTATTGGGAAGGGGGACCCAGGTGGAGAACAGCAGGCTAAGGGAACCCAGGAGGACTGCTGTGCCACGTGGCCACATGGACAGGCTACAGTCCATGGGGTTGCAGAGTCAAACATGACTGAGTGACTAACACTTTCACATATAAAGAACTATAAAGGCGGAAATTAAAAATTTTTCTTTATTATCCTGGAAAAGCCCTATCACTAACCTAGGATCCTGTCTTGTTCCCAGGAACGATTAATTGCTGTTAGAAGAGCCCCGTTTAAGGGCATGAGCACCCAAGAACAACAGTGATTTAGAAGCAAAGTGAAGGGAATGCTAGCTGCTCCATCTCTTTATTAGAGTGCTTGATGCATTCAGAGCACTTTGGGCTTGAGAGCCAACTCTTAGGAATAAAGGCAGGGCCCAGAGAGGAGCATAAGGAGGTCAACATCTAGCTTAAAATGTGCCATATTGGGGATCTTGGGTGAGAATGGGTACCTAGAGAGTGACAGGGCTAGAGCCTTTTGTTCCCAGTCTATTAGTCTTTAGATGGTCGCCTTTTGTTCTCTGTCCACCCCTCCACCTCTGATTTAAAGTTGACTAATTTTTAAGAAGCGGTGTGGCGATTAAAAATTGATGAATCACTGTAAGCACAGTAGCAAGGCAACTGACGTAGAGACACGTGCTTTAGCTAGGTAATTCACATGGGCTTCCTGAATGTTGGTGGTACTTAAACATCTAGAAAATTAATTCACGATAGGGATTCATTTATCCTTCTGTTGATAAAACTAGTTCTGTGAACTACAAACTTAAATTTAAAGTTTAAAAGTACTTACAGTAATGGAAGTGTCTTTTAATACTGCTTTAAATGAGTAAAGCCAGAATGCTCAATTCATTCTGGAATACATCGTGGGAAAATAAGCAAATTATCTAAAACCAGCCGATTTACAATTTAAATTGGAAGTTCTTTGTGTTGTGAGCTATAAGTTTCAGTTTTCCTTGGATTACCTACAAAGAGATAGGATAACATTAAAAATTCTGAAGGAAAAAAGGGTGTGTTAGAGAAACCCCCTCCGGAGACTTCAATCTATTCTAGGGTTTTGCTCCCCCTGAGGATGAGATTGCTGGATGGCATCACTGACTCGATGGACGTGAGTCTCAGTGAACTCCGGGAGTTGGTGATGGACAGGGAGGCCTGGCATGCTGCGATTCATGGGGTCGCAAAGAGTCGGACACGACTGAGCGACTGATCTGATCTGATCTGAAGTGTGCTGTATGGAATTTTATTCCTGGGAAATGCTTTAGGGCAGAAATATCTCTGATTAAATAAGTTTGGGGACTGCCACAGATTAGTCCCCTCTTGAAGGTATACAAGGCTCATTAGTACAATCTCTGAGCAGTGCTATCATAAAGATAACTCCCTAATTTTCTGTAACTCTCCATCTCTTGGGCTTCCCAGGTGGCACTAGTGGTAAGAAAAAAACCCACCTGCCAATGCAGGAGATGCAGGAGACACGGGTTTGATCCCTGGGTCAGGAAGATCCCCCGTGTGTGAAATGACAACCGACTCCAGTATTTTCGTCTGGAAAATTCCATGGACAGAGGAGCCTGGCAGGCTACAGTCCATGGGGTCACAAAGAGTCAGAAACAACTGAGAGTGTGCATACACACGCGCACACACACACACACACTCCATCTCTTAGACTTATTTGACCCCAGAATCCTGTTTTCATGTAAATCTTATTAACATCTTGAGCAATCAGTGTTCTCCAGGACGCAATTTTGGAATCCCCACCACTAGGATTATTGTTATTGCTTCTGAATTATTTTATGATCTTCAGCAACCCCTAGCCTCAGTTTCTCCTTTGAACTGATAACCCCTCACAGACATGCTGTGAACCAAAAGTTCCACAGAAAGGTGCCCTAAAAACCTTGGCATGCGATTTCTGTGTTGGACTAAGTTCACTCACCGAAAAGCCACCCTGTCAGTTCTCCTGTTACCCCATTTTGCCAGGACTCCCAGTAATGCCCCTCTGTGGAATGTCTGTCTCGAGTTGGCACCCACATAAAAGCATGGACACACGGCAAAGCCAGGAAGGCTACAACTTGCTTAAATTTCAACCTGATGGTCCATTTCAAAGGTCATTCTTTTTTCTTCTAAAGGCGCAGCCATGGCAGTAATTTCCTTTTGAGCATTTTTAGCCACTTACATCGAGACGAGTTGTCATGGAATAACCTGTGTTCACATCCTCCTTTCAAGGGCGGCTTAAATGTGGAGCCAGGATGGCTGTAGCCTTAAGGCTCACCTCGGCTGGTTACTCTGAAGCTGCCTTCTCAGTCTGGTTTTGGTTTAGAAACAAGGTAGTACGTAATCCAAATAAACAAGCCAGGGCAGAAGATCCAAATGACTGAAAAGCAAAACAGCTTTAAAACTCCACTTGGATCCTTGAGGTTCAGTGCTTGTGACACAAGCCAAAGACTCATTATTCACCAACGTGCCCCGTGGACCCGGTGCCCGTGGCTGCTTTGCCTCCGCAGGGCCAGTGTTTGTTACTTCCCAAAGTGTGTTATATTTTAGGTTTAAATGCAAACTCTGAGTAAATATTCATCTTTACAAAGTAAGAAAAAGATCACAGATTTGCTTTTTAGTTTTGGGGTATTTCTTGGAAGTGAGGAGAGACTAATTTGGACTGTGAGGACATTTGTCTTTGGAGTTTCTGGAGAGTGTCATAAGGCTTTTCATTGAATCAAGCTTCCATGGGTGGAGATGAACTTGATTTTTATCGTAAGACTTAAGATCTCAACTCCAGCCAGTTTTCTTCCTTCCTGTCTCCTAATAAAGAACATCAGTTAGAAGTTAGAAAAACCCAAGATTATCTTTTTGGTTAAAATGGATTATTCACAGAATTCTGAAATTCAGCTTTTCCTTGTGAGCTGTAAACTTAAAGCTGTAAATTCCTTCTCAAGCAGGAACTGAGGAACTTGACTGGATTGAAGCATAAAGCAATAAGTATTTGTCCCTTAATTTGTCCTCTACTTTCCTCCCTGTTTTTGTGTTTGTGATATTAATACAAGGGAAATTTAGTCAATGGTCACTGACTTTGGTTTGATAGCTACCAAGCCTTTCATTCTCAAGGCTTGAGTTCTCGAGTCGAGAGAAGGAAAGACAAAGGAAGAGCTCATTTGGTCAGTATCTAATGAGGTGACGATGCTCTACGTTTTACTGAAACCACCTTGTCCATGGACCTAAGGCCTCGCTCCAGGACAGGGCCAGCTTCCTAGGTATGCGAATTGTACAACTGCGTGAGGACCCACACAACGAGGGGTCCCAGGCTCGGTTCAGTGCCCTGTCGTCACCATCTTGATAGTGCTAATCCTTTTTTTGAACAAGGGGCCCCACATTTTCACTTTGCTTTTAGTACCTCAAATTTCATAGCTGATCCTTCCCCTGGATTATCATTAATCAAGGCTCTCTGCTTTCCTCTTGCTCTTTTTTCTCCCTTCCCCTGCCACCATGACCCCAGTGAAAAGAAAGTGTAAGCATAGCTTACACTTAGTAGCTCAGTCATGTCCAACTCTTTGCAACCCCTTGGACTCTAGCCCGCCAGACTCCTCTGTCTATAGGATTCTCCAGGCAAGAAAACTGGACTGGGTTGCTGCCATTCCCTTCTCCAGAGACATTCCCGACCCAGGATTGAACCCTGGGTCTCTCACATTGCATGCAGAGTCTTTACTAACTGAACCACCAGGGAAGCAGTCCATGACCCCAGATTCAGCCTCAAGACCATGCTCAAGGCTGGACTCTCCAGTGTCATATCCACTGAAACAGGAAGCTGAGTATTCACCCTGCAGTGAATCAACTTTCAATGATCATCCTGTGGATTTTACAGATTATTTGTCATTTCAGGGTAGCTCTTCTTGGTTTGGATTTTTGATACATGCCAGATAATTTCAATAGTCATTCAAGCCAAACACCATTAGGAAGAGAAATGTGTTACCAAGAAACAATCCTGTGATGCTGATGCTTAATACAGAATATTTTCCATTTGTAATTTTGATATTCTTAAGATAAACCAATAAACAGGTGCTAAATCAATTTACATTTTAAGTTTACATTAGAATTTTAAAAAATCTTGCTGAATACCTGAATACTTTATGATATCATTTCCTGTATATGGTTTCTATTTTTTTTTTATCTTGAGCCATATGGAGGACATTTATTCAATATGCCTATTAAACTTTTATATTTGTACCACTTGCATAAACTGCCAAAATTATGATGATGAAACTCCTGTCTTTGGGTAGTCATTTGTTTTCCTTCCTTTTCTTTTTCATTGCCTCAGGAAATTCTTCTGAAACGGCCATGTTTCTCATTTACCCAATTTAAAAATTGCTCACCTGGCGATAGCCCTTTCCTCTTTACTACTTTGGTAGAAAAGTTTTCATTAAACTGTACTTTATTGTGATGATTTGTCCCATCTTGAAGAATATGGAAAGAAACAATCCTATCTATTGTTACTCTGTCGATATGACTGACAGCGTTGTGTATTACATCACATTCTGATCTCCTAGGAGAACCCAAAGGAGACATTGCTCTCTGCTCTCAACTGGAGTTGGTATAAGTGCAGGCCCATCTAGGGCTCTGCTAGCATCTCAGACTGTGTCATTAGGCACACTGGACATGCAATGAGGGAAAAAAATCTAGTTAATATGTGTCTTATTTTACATTCCACATAAGTGACTTCGTATGATACTTGTCTTTCTCTTTCTGACTTACTTCACTTAGTATGATAATCTCTAGTTGCATACATGTTGCTGCAAATGGCACTATTTCATTCTTTTTTATGGCGGAGTAGTATTTCATCAAATAGGGGTACCACATATCTACAAACAAAAACAAACTCACAGACATAGAGCACAGACTTGTGGTTGCTGGGGGGGGTGGGGCGGGAGGGG
>NW_011494735.1:8366699-8367114 GCF_000754665.1 Bison bison bison | reverse complement strand
TCAGTCATGTCTGACTCTTTGTGACCCCATGGACTGTAGCCCACCAGGTTCCTCTGTCCATAAGGATTCTCCAGGCAAGAATACTGGGGTAGGTTGCCTTGCCCCCTTGCCTCCAGAGATCTTCTCAGCCCAGGGATGGAACCCAGGTCTCCCGCATTGCAGGCAGATTCTTTACCATCTGAGCCACCAGGGAAGCCCTTGGGGTTGGTAGTTGCAAACTATTACATTTAGAATGGATAAAACAACGAGGCCCTAATGTATAGCAAAGGCAACTATATTGAATCAGTTCAGTTCAGTTCAGTCACTCAGTTGTGTCCGACTCTTTGCGACCCCATGAATCGCAGCGCGCCAGGCCTCCCTGTCCATCACCAACTCCCGGAGTTCACTCAGACTCACGTCCATCGAGTCGGTGATC
>NW_011494735.1:8364925-8366599 GCF_000754665.1 Bison bison bison | reverse complement strand
GGCCAAAGTATTGGAGTTTCAGCTTTAGCATCAGTCCTTCCAATGAACACCCAGGACTGATCTCCTTTAGAATGGACTGGTTGGATCTCCTTGCAGTCCAAGGGACTCTCAAGAGTCTTCTCCAACACCACAGTTCGAAAGCATCAATTCTTCGGCACTCAGCCTTCTTCACAGTCCAACTCTCACATCCATACATGACCACAGGAAAAACCATAGCCTTGACTAGACGAACCTTTGTTGGCAAAGTAATGTCTCTGCTTTTGAATATACTATCTAGGTTGGTCATAACTTTCCTTCCAAGGAGTAAGCGTCTTTTAATTTCATGGCTGCAGTCACCATCTGCAGTGATTTTGGAGCCCCAAGAAATAAAGTCTGACACTGTTTCCACTGTTTCCCCATCTATTTCCCATGAAGTGATGGGACCAGATGCCATGATCTTCGTTTTCTGAATGTTGAGCTTTAAGCCAACTTTTTCACTCTCCTCTTTCACTCTATATTGAATATCCTGTGATAAATGGAAAAGAATTTGTAAAAACCATAACGGAAAAGAATCTGTAAAAAGAATGTATTGCTATACGTTTTTAACTGAATCACTTTGCTGTATAGCACTGGAGTGGGGTGCCACTGCCTTCTCCAGAGATTGGCAGCAACATTGTAAATCAACTCTACTTCAAAATAGAAAAACATCTGATAAAACTTTTTGGGAGGTGTACTATATATGGTCAGAGGAAATACTTTTGTCAAGCCACTTGCAGAGGTGTTAAGAATTTCAAGGGGTGTGATCAAGTAAAAGTATGCTCAATAAACTCCCCTCTGAGTAGCGTGGCTGGACTTAACTAGAGAGCTTTTGTCTGCTGGGTGGGGCACAGAATTCTACAGTCAGAGACAAATTGCCTGGGATATTGGATGAGAAGCTGAACCCTGTCAGCAACCCTTATTTAAAAACCTGTCATACATGCAGCTCCTCTGTAAATAAATGTGGAAAATTTAAAGACTATCAGCTTGAAGGTGTGCCAAAAAGTAGCTTTCCCACACACCTACACATCTTGATCTAGCACTAATGTGAATTCCTTACATAGTTTAACTTCCCCTGAGCAACTAGTTCATTTTTGCGTTTATGATCTTTGGGCATCATTACCAATAATGGTTTCTTCTTTGAGGTCCTGGAGCAGAGCTTAGAGCCAAGTATATGGTCCACCTCTCTCAAGTATGAAAAGTCCCTGTATACCTCTGTCCTAAGCTCATCCCTGGGTCCATTTTATTGTCTAACTTTTTTATTTCTTTTTGCCTCATTTCTCCTAATTATTTTATCTTACAAAATGGTGTACATCTTCTCAGACTGCCTTTACTCAATCCTACTTCAGCTTTTAAATTATTATTTTCATGTGTGCTAAGTAATGCTGAAGAAGCTGATTGGTTCTATGAAGACCTACAAGACCTTTTAGAACTAACACGCCAAAAGATGTCCTTTTCATTATAGGGGACTGGAATGCAAAAGTAGGAAGTCAAGAAACACCTGGAGTAACAGGCAAATTTGGCCTTGGAGTACAGAATGAAGCAGGGCAAAGGCTAATAGAGTTTTGCCAAGAGAACACACTGGTCATAGCAAACACCCTCTTCCGACAACACAAGAGAAGACTCTACACGTGGACATCACCAGATGGTCAACACCAA
>NW_011494735.1:8363239-8364825 GCF_000754665.1 Bison bison bison | reverse complement strand
TTTGCAGCCAAAGATGGAGAAGCTCTATACAGTCAGCAAAAACAAGACCGGGAGCTGACTGTGGCTCAGATCATGAACTCCTTATTGCCAAACTCAGACTGAAATTGAAGAAAGTAGGGAAAACCGCTAGACCATTCAGGTATGACCTAAATCAAATCCCTTATGATTATACAGTGGAAGTGAGAAATAGATTTAAGGGACTAGATCTGATAGACAGGTACCATGATGAACAATGTCATGGAGGTTCATGACATTGTACAGGAGACAGGGATCAAGACCATCCCCATGGAAAAGAAATGCAAAAAAGCAAAATGACTGTCTGGGGAGGCCTTACAAATATCTGTGAAAAGAAGAGAAGCGAAAACCAAAGGAGAAAAGGAAAGATATAAGCATCTGAATGCAGAGTTCCAAAGAATAGCAAGAGATAAGAAAGCCTTCCTCAGTGATCAAGGCGAAGAAATAGAGGAAGACAACAGAATGGGAAAGACTAGAGATCTCTTCAAGAAAATTAGAGATACCAAGGGAACATTTCATGCAAAGATGGGCTCGATAAAGGACAGATAATGGTATGGACCTAACAGAAGCAGAAGATATTAAGAAGAGGTGACAAGAATACACAGGAGAACCGTACAAAAAAGATCTTCACGACCCAGATAATCACGATGGTGTGATCACTCACCTAGAGCCAGACATCCTGGAAGGCGAAATCAAGTGGGCCTTAGGAAGCCTCACTATGCACAAAGCTAGTGGAGGTGATGGAATTCCAGTTGAGCTATTTCATATCCTAAAAGATGATGCTGTGAAAGAACTGCACTCAATATGCCAGCAAAGTTGGAAAACTCAGCAGTGGCCACAGGACTGGAAAAGGTCCGTTTTCATTCCAATCCCAAAGAAAGGCAATGCCAAAGAATGCTCAAACTACCGCACAATTCCAGTCATCTCACACACTACTAAAAGAATGCTCAAAATTTTCCAAGCCAGGCTTCAGCAATACATGAACTGTGAACTTCCAGATGTTCAAGCTGGTTTTAGAAAAGGCAGAGGAACCAGAGATCAAATTGCCAACATCCGCTGGATCATGGAAAAAGCAAGAGAGTTCCAGAAAAACATCTATTTCTGCTTTATTGACTATGCCAAAGCCTTTGACTGTGTGGATCACAAGAAACTGTGGAAAATTCTGAAAGAGATGGGAATACCAGACCACCTGACCTGCCTCTTGAGAAACGTATATGCTGGTCAGGAAGCAGCAGTTAGAACTGGACATGGAACAACAGTCTGGTTCCAAATAGGAAAAGGAGTACATTAAGGCTGTATATTGTCACCCTGCTTATTTAACTTCTATGCAGAGTACATCATGAGAAACGCTGGGCTGGAGGAAGCACAAGCCAGAATCAAGATTGCCGGGAGAAATATCAATAACCTCACATATGCAGATGGCACCACCCTTATGGCAGAAAGTGAAGAGGAACTAAAAAGCCTCTTGATGAAAGTGAAAGTGGAGAGTGAAAAAGTTGGCTTAAAGCTCAACATTCAGAAAACGAAGATCATGGCATCTGGTCCCATCACTTCATGGGAAATAGATGGGG
>NW_011494735.1:8362163-8363139 GCF_000754665.1 Bison bison bison | reverse complement strand
GTTGGAGAAGACTCTTGAGAGTCCCTTGGACTGCAAGGAGGTCCAACCAGTCCATCCTAAAGGAGATCAGTCCTGGTTGTTCATTGGAAGGACTGATGCTAAAGCTGAAACTCCAGTACTTTGGCCACCTCATGCGAAGAGTTGACTCATTGGAAAAGACCCTGATGCTGGGAGGGATTGGGGGCAGGAGGAGAAGGGGACACCAGAGGATGAGATGGCTGGATGGCATCACCGACTTGATGGACATGAGTTTGAGTGAACTCCAGGAGTTAGTGATGGACAGGGAGGCCTGGCGTGCTGCGACTCATGGGGTCACAAAGTGTCAGACACGACTGAGCATCTGAACTGAACTGAAGATACTTCAGTTGTGTCTGATTCTTTGAAAACCCTATGTTTCATAGCCTGCCGGGCTCCTTTGTCCTTGGGATTCTCCAGGCAAAACTACTGGAGTGTGTTGCTGTGCCCTCCTCCAGCAGATCTTCCCAACCCAGGGATTGAACCCATGTCTCTTAGGTCTCCTGCATTGGTAGGCAGGTTCTTTACACCTTCCTGTTCCTCCTTCATTGTCTTTTTCCTCTGCCTCCTCCTCTTCTGTGGTAACATCATAAGAGTAACAACAAAAGAGCTGACCTCCACTGTTGTGATTCTACATGAATTGACAGTGACCAAAGGGTATATAATTCAGATGAAAATTCATAATGCATATGGTGGAGGGTAAAAGGGAGGAGTGGCTCAATCAATTTGCCCAATAGTAAAGGCCACATTGTTATATAAATAAACATACATAAGTAAGCAGCAAAGTATGTTAACTGTATGTAGAATCTAAAAACACAATAAAACACAAGTTAGTCACATTGCACCTCACCAAATAAAGCTATTATGTATATTGTTATTATACTCATTATATTATATGAGTATATAATATATATATTATATATTATATATATATATTATATATATAATAATATATAATATA
>NW_011494735.1:8361618-8362063 GCF_000754665.1 Bison bison bison | reverse complement strand
TGGCAGAAAGTGAAGAGGAACTAAAAAGCCTCTTGATGAAAGTGAAAGTGGAGAGTGAAAAAGTTGGCTTAAAGCTCAACATTCAGAAAACGAAGATCATGGCATCTGGTCCCATCACTTCATGGGAAATAGATGGGGAAAGAGTGGAAACAGTGCCCAACTTTATTTTTTGGGGCTCCAAAATCACTGCAGATGGTGATTGCAGCCATGAAATTAAAAGACGCTTACTCCTTGTAAGGAAAGTTATGACCAATCTAAATAGGATATGAAAAAGCAGAGATATTACTTTGCCAACAAAGGTTCATCTAGTCAAGGCTATGGTTTTTCCTGTGGTCATGTATGGATGTGAGAATTGGACTGTAAAGAAAGCTGAGCGCCAAAGAATTGATGCTTTTGAACTGTGGTGTTGGAGAAGACTCTTGAGAGTCCCTTGGACTGCAAGGAG